>NW_019396855.1:1925-43297 GCF_000591075.1 Eurytemora carolleeae | reverse complement strand
ATATTTTTGCGAATTTTGGACCCCCCGGGCCCCCCTCCTTTCAATTTTGAACATGGTTTTCCTTGGTCATGTGGGCGCAGCGCCCGGCCCCCTTGCCTGTCTTAGCCGCGAAGCTCGGCCCCCTGGCATGTCCTAGCCATACCGCTCGGCCCAGAACTTGTCTTAACCTAACCTAAACCTAAATTTAAAAAAATAAATATTAATAGTTTCCTGAATGCAGAGACGGACTGTTTAAACTTTTATGAGAATATGCAATTACAGTATATTTGGTCATGAAGTCAAAAAGTAACAAATTAAATAATAAAAGAAGAACTAAAACTTTTTTTTATGCTTATCTTTCCATTTCTTTTTCTCCAAAGCATAAACATGATCCCAGGTCCCCTCCCCCAACAACGGGGAGTGAATTTCTTGAAAAAATATATCCCTGGTACAAATTACATGTTATGTACAAAATTCATTTGATTTTAAACCAACTTATATTGATGGATGTAATTTAATTTGTTTTTAATTGTTTGTATTTTCAGGGTTTAAAGAGGATTTTAGACCCTCTTGTTCTTATATCTCCAATTGAAAAAACTAATTCTAAAAATGAATCAAGACGAGAAAGCTAACTTGAAGGTAGATTTGTATATTCTATTCAATTTAATAATTGCAATTTTACAATTTTCATGTTAAACGCATTTGTTAATGTTATATTCAATTTCATTAACCTTCTCCTTATATTCTGAACCTCATGGTGGGGCTAGGCCTCACATATCCAATTAAAGAATACATGTCCTAGCTCGAACCCTTTTCTTAAATTTCCGAGGAATTTAATTTATAAATTGATTTAGTTTTCTCCCTCCTACAATTGGAATGTAAATATAATTTCTGCAGGATTTGGATGGTTGGGTAGAACAATTGATGGAGTGTAAGCAACTATCAGAAAACCAGGTTATTTTCGTTCAGCATTAGTACTAGATCTTTCATACAAATATGTGAGATAAAATGTCATGAAAACCATGTTATTTTAGTTTAGTATTAGTATTAGATCTTTTATACAAATATGCGAGATTAAATGTCATGAAAACCAAGTTATTTTACAGCATTAGTACTAGACTTTTTATACAAATACCGTGAGATTAAATGTCATGAAAACCAGGTTATTTTAGTTCAGCATTAGTACTAGATCTTTCATACAAATATGTGAGATAAAATGTCATGAAAAATTGTTGAATAGGTAAGGAAGGAAAATGGCAGTTCAGTTAATGACACTCGACATCATGAATAATATGATTCCATTTCCACTGAACTACTATCAAGGGTTGTATATTTTCTTGTATGTATATTTCCACGGAGCAGAAAAAGCAAACAAGCTTTTTGACATATTGTACTGACATAGCAGTACTTTTGTGCTCGAATCGTATACATCCATTAATTGTTAATCATACAGAGTCTAAAACTAAAGAACGAAAAGTTTTGACTTACATTTTAAGTTCATGGTTAAATGCCACTTTTGACTTAATTTAAACCTGAACTTTAACCGGGAGGTTAAATATTTAACCCTTTGGTTAAATATTTAACTCGCCGAAATCGACGAGTTAAAATTTAAACACAGGGTTAAAAATCTTGAAATCCCGCAATCCCTTAGTCTATCATCATTCAGCGGCATTCAACTAATTATGATATATTTAAAAGTAAAAACCTTGATTCAATAAATTTCACGTTTTAGATTAATTAATTTTTGCACGTTAACCCAAAATACGGTTGTAACTGAAAATATGCTTTGTGTTCGTCACGTAAATAACTTAAAATTTAAAAAACAGCTGATTACCGAATACCGATACTTACGTTATAATTCTTTAAATCCTTTTCTCTGATTGGTTCAGATTTTTCCCGGGAAATTCAAATTTAAAATTGAGAAAGTTTAATTTTTAAGTAGCTATTCATTATTTTAAAGAACTTTTAACCTCAAACTTAAAATTCGCGCATTCTTTAGTTTTAGACTCAGTTTGATTAAAATTCAAGAAATTACAAAAAGCCATAATAAAAACAAAAACTGAAAACTGAAACAAGAGTTTCGGAAAATTCGGTTTAAGAATTTAAAATATTTCAGGTTAAGAATTTAAAATATTTCAGGTTAAGACCCTGTGCGAAAAAGCAAAAGAGATTTTGAGCAAGGAGAGCAATGTTCAGGAGGTAATATTACAGTGGGAAAATCACAGATCACAACCTTAAAAAAGTTTAAAGAAGAGGAGGGTTAGTTTGACCAATTTAGCTTCATTTTGGACTCCTGTCTTCATTTTTTGAGGAATCTGAATGAAATTTTGCATATGGGCATCATTTGTGTTTGTTTGAAGTAGAATAAAAATATTGTAAAAAAATAGTTTTTCCTCATTTTCCATGTGTTTTATAAGCTTTATCACCATAAAGTCTGATTCAAATACCAGCTAGGTGTTTAACACACCTACTTGCTAATTACTAATATCAGAACGAAGAATAAGGTTCATCAGATCACTTTTCCCCCTGTTATTCCCCTATTTTATCATAATACCCCACTTTGTTCAGATTTTCAGATTTTCTGGATTTATGAATTAATTTTTCATCGAAAATTAAAAAATCTTTTGCACAGAGGCCTTAATTGGATAGTATTTTCCATGTTTTTAAAGCTTTTTTATGAAAAAGTCTGATTCAAAGACGAGCTAGGGGTTTTCAGCAGCTACCTGTAAGTCAAGAATCTCATTACTAACATCAGAACGAACTTTAAGGTTTTTCATATCACTTTCCCCCCATTTCCCCCAAATTTTATCATATTTTTGCACTTATTTTTCACATTTTTCGGATTCACATTAACAAAGATGGAAAATATTATTAAAATAGGGGAAACGTGACCTGAAAAACCTTATACTCCGTTCTAATGTTAATGAGATTCTTGACTTAAAGTTAGATGTTTAAAACCCTTAGCTTGTCTTTGAATCAGACTTTTTGGTGAACAAGATTTAAACAACATGAAAAAAAGGGGAAGAAAATATTTTTTCCCCAACTTGGTTTTCTTTGGATTTTTTTTAATATCCAATGAAATTCTGTGTGCAAAAGATTTTTTTATTTTTTAGTGAAAAATGAATTATTGAATCCAGAACATGTGAAAAATATTAACAAATTGGGGAAATATGATAAAATATGGGGAAAATGGGGGGAAAGTGATCTGAAAACCCTTAAACTTCGTTCTGATGTTAGTAATGAGATTCTTGACTTACAGGTAGGTGTTTAAAACCCTTAGCTTGTCTGTGAATCAAACTTTTTCGTAAAAAAGCTTTAAAAAACATGGAAACATTGAATTCCCCCCCCCCTTTTTATTTTGTTTTACGAAAATACTATCAAACTGAGGCCTGTTTGCAAAGAATCTAGAAAATCTGAAAATATTAACCAAGTGGGAAAATATGATAAAATAGGGGGGAAATTGATCTGATAAACCTTAATCTTCGTCCTGATATTAGTAATGAAATTCTGGACTAGCATGTAGTGAAAAAGCTTAAAAAAAAACATGGAAAAATGAGGAAAAAAAGGAGGAATATTTAAAACAAATTTTTTCTTAAAACAAAGTTAAATGATGCCTATATGAAAAATTTCATTCAGATTCCTCAAAAAATGAAGACAGGAATCCCAAATGTAACTAAATTGGTCAAACTAACCCTCTATATGTCTTTATTAGGAAAAATTTCTTTAAAAAGTATGTGAAAAAAGGTTTAATTTTGAATAACAATTTATTAGGTTAAGTGCCCTGTGACCGTGTGCGGAGATGTGCATGGTCAGTTTCATGATCTTATGGAGCTCTTTAGAATCGGTAAATTAAATTAATACTATTCGTGAAATTCAAATTGTAACTCATCTTGCTTTTGTTAACGTTGTTTGATAATCCCCGTAATTTTCATTGTCCTCCCATTCCCCGGCCCAATCAAGTATAACCGCTATGGTTTTCAAATATTTTTGATGGATTTGCAGTGGTATATAAAAAGCCCCCCCCCCCCCTCGAACCTGTTCATCGATTGAAAATCTGAGTATGGGTAAGAGCTGGAGATGCCGGGATAGGAAACAGAAGACCAGGACCAACAGGACAAGAATTTATGTCCTGTCCCCCGCTGTGCACAAATTCAAGAGTCAAGTTTTGGGAGACATGGGATTCCACATTGGTGATCTTTAACGATCATTATACAATAATAACTGGCTGAATTGCCCGGGGTAACCTGCAAAGTAAGAAAAGGATTAACAAATTGATTTTGAAGAAGAAAACATGGTTTGGCCAACATATAGCTAACATATAGCTAACATATAGCTAACATATAGCTAACATATAGCTAACATATAGCTCTCCCTCTACAATTTGCTGATTCGGTTTTTCTATTTCTAGGTGGTAAGTCCCCGGACACGAACTATTTGTTTATGGGGGATTATGTGGACCGAGGATATTACAGCGTAGAGACAGTTACTCTCCTGGTCACACTTAAGGTCAGATTTACAGAAATGTATTAAAAATAAAAATTTTGAAATGGATTTTGCAATTTTTAAGATCTCTTCTTTACGAATATTTTTATGAAGTAAACCAGAAACAAGGGTAAAAATATCACATTGAGAGCTTCAAAGTCTTTTTGCACCAGCAAAAAATTACTCTGTGGCAAAAAAGCAACATTCGTCAATGATAAAATTTAAAAAATAACTACACACAAATGCTAAATTCTTAACGAGTTTGAAAATTATAAAAAAAAATATTAAAAAAATATTTATCAAAGAAAAGTTTAAAACTGTATATGTGCAAGATGTTTTCGAACTTATTTACCAAAAAAGTGCCTCATAGTTTCAACTTTTTTTAAAGAGTATGATTCCGTTGATTTTACCCGTCAAATAAACATAGATTTATAACCCGTTTTTTGACTAATTGGTTCGTGGATATTTAATATCCAGAATGTTTGTAGAATAAAGAAATGCTAAATTTAGAAATGAAAATTGTAATGTTTTACGATTTCTTTATGACGATTAGTCCTAAACTAGAAAATGTTATCGAACTTTTTTATTAATCCCGAGAAAAATTGTAAAAAAAATTCTACTTTTTTTAACAAATTGTATGATTCCGTTGATTTTACCAGCCAAAAAGCATTGATTGATCGACTGATTTATTGACTGATTGCATGATTGATCTAGGTACGGTTCCGTGAGCGTATTACAATCCTGCGTGGAAACCATGAGTCCAGACAGATTACTCAGGTATTGTTAAATTAAGTAATGTCATAGTTGAGCCAGTGCTGAAAACTTTAGAATGGTGGATATCAAGATTAATGCTCAAACTCCTGGTATTACTAAACCCGAGATTACTTTAATACGCATACGATATCCAAGAAAGAAATTCAACCAATCAGTGCATCATGTTAAGCTGTACTCTTTAACTTTATAAGAACCGTTTTTTTTTCTGGTGTTAATTGTGTCATATCAATTGAACTAAACATCGATTAAATAAATGCAAGTTTTGGATTAATGTTTGTTAAGACTCGTTTAAAATGTGATAAAATATATTTTTTAATAGGTTCATATATTAACATGATTAAATTTATATTTGCTCAAATGCTCTGAAAGCCGGATTGTGAACAGTTGACTTTAATTCAATCGGATATATTAGTCCAATCGATATTGCATAGTATCTGTAATTGCTATCAAACGTAACTTTTATACAGTAGGGATATCCAAAAAAAGAGGATTAAGAATAAAATCAAAAGTTTGTACAATGAATACTCAGATTAAGCGATCAGGATTAAGGATATCTCATTCTAAAGTTTTCAGCTCAGATTACTCACTATGCACAGGTATTGTTTAATTAATTAATATGTTAGTTGAGACAGATTACTCAGGTATTGTTAAATTAAGTAATGTGTTAGTTGTGACAGATTACTCAGGTATTGTTTAATTAAGTAATATGTTAGTTGTGACAGATTACTCAGGTATTGTTAAATTAAGTAATGTCATAGTTGAGACAGATTACTCAGGTATTGTTTTATTAAGTAATGTGTTAGTTTAGTCAGATTACTCAGTATTGTGTAATCAAGTAATATGTTAGTTGAGACAGATTACTCAGATATTGGGGATTAGTTAACTTCACACTGGCTGTCTTATAATCAGTAATTATGATTAGTAATCAGATCTTTCGAATCCTCAACATTTTAGTGTCCTGGATGCAGATCCAATGTACAATTATCAAAAAGATTAAAATATACTTCTGCGCTCAAGTTACACAGTTTGAGTATTAACTAATTATATATAATCAATACCATCTTAATCATTATATTAATGATTAATATCAGAGCATTTTAAAACTCTGACTAATTAGTTACATAAAATTAGGTAAATACGTAATCATTCTATTTACTAGTAAGAGAGGTATAACCTCGACTGTATTTTACGGATTTATAATTATTAAATAGCAGGTTTCAAAAGAAGTAAATCTGCTGAATTTGGTTTAGCTACCTGTATTTTATTATGAATTACAAGTCTCTAACCAGTTAGATTTTTCCATTCACTCCGATATTTTTGATACATATTGAAATATCTACATCCTTTATCGTTCTGTAAATACATCCAATATTGTCCCTTTGTATATACTAGCTGAAGGGCCCGCCGTTGCCCGTAGAAAAAAATTTTTTTAAAAATTTTAAAATGAAAATTTCGATTTTTTAAACCCTCTGGCCACTCATGAGTGTCCACAAAAAATGTCAGCCCAATCGCCACTGCCGTTTTGCCGGCTATACGCAACATATATATAAACGAGTGTCTTGTTTTATTATATAGATTATTTTTAAGGTTTATGGGTTCTATGATGAATGCCTGCGTAAGTACGGAAATGCCAATGTTTGGAAATACTTCACTGATCTATTTGACTACCTTCCTCTTACCGCTTTAGTTGACAGTAAGTAAAATATCTTATTCAATTTCACAAGTCTAATGTTTTCTCATTGCAAATTTTTGTTCAATTCCATTTTCCATGGCATTGCCTTACATGATTTTTTCCAAGAAATAAATTTTCTTGGAAAAAGATTCTTGACAAAAAGGAAGAAATATTTAAAAATTGAAGAAAAAAAAGATCAGGGCGGGGTGGTAAATCTTTTTGTGAAATATATTTTAGGGATATTAATTTCCATTATTTTTTCCTCCAGTAATATTACGACGAATCGGATATTTATCGATCAATAATTTTTTCCCAACCATTTCTCATAAATATATAAACGCATATGTTGAGATTATATTTGGTTCCATATTTCAGGTCAAATATTCTGTCTACATGGAGGCCTCAGTCCTAGTATCGATACTCTGGATCATATCAGAGCTCTGGACCGTCTTCAAGAGGTTAGTTACAGAGGCCTGAGATTTAATATTTAAATTCGTTCAGTCTGCATCGAGAAAACTTTTCTTTGACAATTTAAAAAAATGATTCTTGTGTTTTTGTTTAATATCTGCTTTGTAGTTCTATTTTCTCATCCTTGGATTTTCTATGCTGAAGAGAAAACGTTAAAAACATTTTTTTAGACTCCTTTGAACGATTATTTGGCCGTTGGTGTCTGAAATCTGTGAAATTCTGACAGCGAGAGACACCAAGCGGCCAAATAAGCGTCCTTAACAAGTACATCATATAAAAACTACATTAAAATGTCCTAAAAATATGCTGATCCAGTGATCCACGCATCCGGATTAACAAAAAACTGTCAACAAAAAAAATTTCAATTACTAAGAGAGATAATTGAAAAATTCCACGATTCATCAATATTTAGAATTTTTAAAAAAAAAATTTGAAATTCTTTTGTTAAAAAATCAGTAAACCGGTAAAAATGTCTTTTTGGCCTGGATCCGGATCCATTTTTCTTAGGGCGGATTCAGGATCCGTATCCGCTTAAAAATGAAATTGATCCTAAGCAATGGATTTAACACTGTAATTAAACTCAATCGACCGGAAGCTATTTAACAGAGCTCATGAATTTAAGTGATAATTGGAAAACAGTTGTTTATATTTTATCCTTTTCTTTATCATTGTTTTTCAGGTTCCTCATGAGGGTCCTATGTGCGATCTTCTATGGTCAGATCCTGATGATAGGTAAAATTGTCTAGCTTTTGTATGGTAAATCCATGGCAAATCCCTACAGAAAGCACCACGCGTATCTTTTGCAGTTCAACAAGTGAAGCTTAATCCTATTACTAAGGGAAGTATTTGACCAATTATTAAAAGTTAACAAATATGCTTTCGGTTAATGAGAGATTGCGGGAATAGGATTCAGCTCGGAAAAGCTTTTTTTCTCCTTTAATTAACATTTACTATCTTTAAATCTATCTATAAATTTGGCTTGTCTGTCTGTTTGGGTGTTTGATTGTTTGTTTTTTTGTTTGTTTGTATCCAATAAACGTCAAAACGGTTGAACCGATCGGGCCCAACTTTTTTGTGGGACATCACGTGACCACAGAAAAGGTTTATGAATGATAAAAATTTTTAAAAATGTGATTTGAAGGTTTTTAATTTTGTAAAAAATTTAAATTCTTGAAAATCCGAGATTTTTTTTAAAAATCCGCAAATTTTTTTTCTTCTTTGTTTAAAATGTAAACAAAAAGAACATGTTCACAATTTAAATAGAAGATGGGCGCGAAGCGCACTAAAAGCCTAGTTGTATTAAAAACATGTGGAATATGCAAGATTCAATGTTTTAAAATGATGATATTTCGAATAATGGAATCAATATTTTAGAGGTGGCTGGGGAATTTCTCCCAGAGGAGCTGGATATACCTTCGGCCAGGTTTGTCATAATTTGCACTTTGGGTTGGAAGAAATTATTCGATACGTTAGATTCACAACGGTACTCTTAAAACATTTTTTTGATCAAGAATAACAAAGCTATTCTTTTTTTTACAGGGTGTCCAAGAAAACATTGCAGTATATATATATTTATTTATACATAATCAATTTATTATTTTATAATAAAAACAGATTTATATCCTCATACACGATGTTTCATGGACTTGCTCCAATCTTCAGTTAGGCCTGTTCTGATAGAAATCTTTTTTAAAAAGTCTTTAACATTTTTTTTTGTTTATTTAGATAGTTTATTGCTGAACACTTTTCATGTTTGACATTAATCAGCAGTATATAAATATAAATTTAAACTTTACTTCAGAATCGCACTAAACATGATGTTTCATATATAAATATTTTTTATATTTTATCATTAATTAGGATATATCTGAGACATTTAACCACTCTAACGGGTTAACACTTGTATCACGAGCTCATCAGCTTGTCATGGAAGGTTACAATTGGTCACATGATAGGTAATTATTATTATACATTTCTGCCAATTTTTTATGTAATTTGACTGTAATAAGGGTAAATATTTTGAAAAACTACACCAACCCACTTCCATTTCATCCCATCCCTCCGATGAATGATTTTCAATGATTTGGGGAAGAAAAATTAATAATTGATACTATTTTGGAAGTCTTCGATCAACTTTATAAAGGGAACCTGTAGGAACTCACGTCAAACTAGTAAATTTCATATATATGTTTTCAATCATAACTCCCTTTATTGTACAGCTATCGAGAGGAACAAAATTGTTTTAAATTCTGATGTTACTGGACAAAATTGCTTGTCGCATACTTGCATGTTAGAGGAGCTACGATTTCACAAAGGCGTACCAGTAATATTTTTCTGTCTAGTTTGCAGTGAATTTGTATAAAAATTCGAATAAAAAAGTATTATTAAGTCAAAACAAAAAAGAGGATGATAAATAATTCAATTTCCATATTTCTTGTTTCAAAACATTCCCATATCAAGACTTAGTTATTTAAATGGTAATAAGTTTCTAGCTGGTATCAAATGTATTTTTCATTTTATTAGTCTTTATATCTTTTTATGGATATTTGCAGTTTTTTTGGTTATTTATATTAAATTCAACTCAACTTGAGATATTGTACAAAAAAGGAATTGCTTTAAAATACTTTTATAACATTTGATCTCCATAAACAATACACTGGGTCCACTTCACACTGGGTCCACTTTACACTGGGTCCACTGTACACTGGGTCCACTGTACACTGGGTCCCCTTTACACTGGGTCCCCTTTACACTTTGTCCCCTTTCCACTGATTCCAATATACTCTGGGTCCACTATACGCTGGGTCCACTTTACACCATGGGTCCATTATTCACAATGGGTACATTACACACCATGGGTCCACTATACACTGGGTTAAATTTACACCATAGGTCCACTTTACACCTTGGGTCCATTATACACAATGGTTACATTACACACCATGGGTCCACTATACACTGGGTTAAATTTACACCATAGGTCCACTTTACACCATGGGTCCATTATACACAATGGGTACATTACACACCATGGGTCCACTATACACTGGGTCCAATTTACACCATAGGTCCACTTTACACCATGGGTCCATTTATAAACAATGGGTACTTTACACACCATGGGTCCATTATACACTGGGTTCAGTAGACTGGTACTGGTACAACAAAATGAATACAAGTTTAGCAGTTTCAATTTGTATTCCCTTGAAGTCGCTAATAGAGCAGTTTACTTTTTCAGTAATCCTTTGTAACATTTCAAAAATACTCATTTAAAGCTACTTATACTGATTCCAGTTAAATGTCAAAAGACAATTGAAGATAGATTTAATTTTATTACGATATCTCTTAATAGGTTAATAATTTGAGGATTAAAAACTTGATTTTCAGGAATGTTGTCACCATATTCTCTGCTCCCAACTACTGTTATCGCTGTGGAAACCAAGTATGTATTAAATGTTTATGATGTTCAATCTTTATATTATGTTTAACACTCTTTGCTCGATAAATTAAATATCCTATGCAAGGGTTTTCCACAAAATCATTTATTTGCCCCAATATTTAAAATTTAGAGCCAAGCTCCAACTTCATAACACACAGTCATTGTGGCATATATTTAAATAAATAAATAAATAAATAACTATTTATTGTGATAAGATCAAATAGTGATTATCATTCACAATTAATAATATTACAAATAAATTATTGGTTCAGCATATATTTTTACAATAAAGACGACTTATGGTTTCAATATTTTGGTTTATATCAAAAAAATTTTATACAGCATGGATGCACTTAAACATGAAAACAAGAAGGAAGGTCAAATGTACAGAAAACAAGAATAGCAGTAAAATCAAAACCAAGAAAATTAAAATATGTTTTGATACGCAAAATGAAGTAAACTACTCCTAAATCCAAACAAAAAATTTACTCTCATAAAAATAAACAAAAAAGTGAAAAGGAGAAAAAGAAAAATTGATCAGAAATAAATGCAATAATTAATTTAACTAAATATAATATTAAGAAACAAAACAGAAGGAACTATACAAGGAACCAATCAAGAAGATTTTAAAAACAAAACAGAACAAAGATCAACTCTTGAAGAACAAATGTAATGGTTCTGGGTTTTTTAAATTCTTTAGTTTTATTTTAGTTTGTTTACAATTATTGATTTTAATTTTTAAATTTTCAGTTTTAATGCTATAAATTTTTATATTTCAGTTTGAACATTTAAATTCAAAATTAAATATTTTAATTCTTTTAAAAGCTTACTCCAAGTATAAATTTATTTCATGAACATTAAATTTTAGTTTCAGGATAAAACAAAACCAAACTAGGTCACCATTTACCAGATTAAGTTCTGCGCCGAAGCATTTTTCGAAATGTCTTCTTTATAAACAACATTTTTGTTTGTTAATTGTGTCAGCTTCTAAATAATAAGTTTTTATGATTTAAATATAACTTAAGTTATGGAGTTTTTAGTTGTTTAAATTTAAAAACTGTGGATAGGTTGATGAAACCACTACTCTCTTCTAAAAATTCCTAAATCAAACAGAATATCTAATTCATCCTATGTTTTTTATTGATCTATGTTTATCTAAAGGCTGCTATAATGGAGCTTGATGATGCTCTGAAGTACAGTTTTCTACAGTTTGATCCTGCGCCACGCAGAGGTGAACCTCATGTCACACGCAGGTAAATTTTTCAATATCAATTGATACATATTTTCCTTTGTGTTGGTCGTCGAAACGACTGAGCTGTTCTCTGATATAATCATTAATGAACCTATTAATAAGCAGGCGTATGTATTTTTCAGAATTACCCNCGTCAAAAGGCAACTTTGATCGATCTTTTTGATATATTTATCCAAAAATTCATTGATTTTCCCCTAAACATCATTTATTTACAAATTCTGCGTAGGCAGGTATAAATTTTGGGTGAAAAAAAAAATTTTCAAAAGGGGGGGAAATGATTTTTCGAGGATATACACACCCCTGTAATTATTGTTTGTAAAGTACTTTTAACCAGGACCATGAGCCAAGGAAAAAGTTGTTTTGTACCAATAATTTCATTCTTCATTTTGAAACCAAATCAATTTGAACTCGAGTCCCTTCAAAATCTATTTCGAAAGTTAATCTATTTTCATTCGTCTAATGATTTATGTTTCAGAACTCCTGATTATTTCCTGTAGGCTCTCGGATCATCAATCTACTTCAGCCGATATTCTAAATTTCTTTTCATGATAATATTCTAAATTACTCTGTCTTATTAACCATTATTTTAATTAGATAGTTAGACTATAGACATCCCACCAGTAAATCTTTATCTTTATTTTTGGGGTTTTTACTTTTATCTTAACTACTTGACATCTGGTAAATGGTAGATTATTTTACTAAAAGTACACTTTGTTCATAAATAATTGTTAACTGAAATTATAGTTCGAATTTATTACAGATGTTTTAAGATGAAGCAATGTTTTCTACCAACTTTTCTTTACTTTGTCTGATTCAGAATTACTTATCGATTAATGTTCCAATATATTATGGGTTACTCTAGATTTAGCATATTTTATTATTGGTAGGTAAACTGAAACTCTATACTCGGATGTTTTGGTTTATAAGTACTTATTTTGACTAATGTACATTGTATTGTACACACTGTGCAGTGTGCAACGTTTGTGCAATGAACTAATTTTGTGCATAGCTGTTTGAATAAGTTAATGTACCATGTGTTTGTGAATTATACATCTCGTTAACATTCAATGTACAATTATATGAAAGAAGGTAACACTGTGTTTAATAAAAGAAATACATTTTAGAAATCCAAATTAAACCCAATTAAAAAATATCTCAAAAATCATTGGTTTTTGTTAACTAAAAATTCACGATATGGTTTTAGATCTTAAAATACAAAGGGGTATATGTTTAAACTTTGCTATCTCCCCCCAGCGCAAGTTGTAAGGGAGAGGGATAAAGTCGAATACGAGTAAACGGAAAAGATTATAAAATGTATTAAAAATTTGACAGAAAAAGAAAAGAACAATTTTAAGGACAGTCTAAGCCATTAATGTACATTGTACATTGTACATGCAGCTTACCTAACAACCTTGCACCATTATACTCTTGAAATTTGACGATTTGAGGCTTGATTTTTGGTTCCTCAGAAATAAGCCAGTTTTGGCCTTCAAGGAACCCTGAATACAAGAAAAATGACTTAACAAATTCCGCACAATCGTCTCTGAAGTCTCATCCTGGCTCAGTTACATTTGCCATAATTACACTTGCCATAAATACTTTTGCCATAAGTTACACTTGCCATAATTTTCTAACTTTACAAAGGCATAATCTAATTTTTTTTTTTTCTATAAATGCGCTAAATTTTCTCACGAAAATTTCCAACTTTTACTTTCTAACAATGTTGCCGGGAGAGATATGAACACTAATACTGGAAGATAGAGCTTGGTGAAGAATCAATGACAATACAATACTTTTCCAATAGAGCAGTAACTTAACCTTATATACTGCTCATGAGATGTTCCTCATTTAGATTTGTTAATTGTAGTTGTTCAATAACACATGTATGGATGTTAAATATAACTATAATTAATTGTAAATATGGCAAGTGTAACTTATGGCAAGTGTTACTTATGGCAAACGTATTATGGCATAAGTATTATGACAAATGTAACTTAGCCCTCATCCTTTGTGGGTAACCCTGTATAAGAAATTCATAAATCTTGCTTCACAATAAATTGCTTTGTTTTTTGATTAAAAACTATTGATCGTTTTTGTTTTCAAAAATTAAAGCTGTTTTAACTATTCGATATTTAAAATTCCAAAACGAAGAATTGAGCCTAAATTTATTGGAATAGGAAGGCGACCAACAAAGAATGACTGATGAGAATTTAAAGACAAGTTTACAGAATTTATACTGTCTCTTTTATTTTCTAATACTCATGATTCCCTGTAACCATTTAAAATTCTCTCTCAACTAAATCATTTAATATGCCATTGGAAGACTACATTCAAGACAGAAAACTTAAACTTCGGACTTTCATACTTGAGCCTTTACAGTCTCATCCTTTGTGGATAAACCTGTAACATAATTTTCTAATGTGGACTAATTTGATTCAAATTTAAATTGACTTGTATCATGTTCATTGAAATATTTAAAATATTATTTTTTTTGTGTGGGGGGGGGGTGTTAGAGACGTCGCAACTAAATGCATCGACATTAAACTTAAAATGCACTGTATAGTCATACACTCCCCGCTAAGAAATGCATTTTTATTGCAAAATATCTTTATGCTTGCAACGTCTTAGACTAGGTTCAGTGTGGTAAGAATGCTGTTTGAAGCAGGACTGACTTTGCTTACACTTTTTATCCTTCTCTACATCTATGTCACAAAAAACTTCAACCATTGGAAGAATGTCGGTATACCGTTTATCAAAGGAACCTTTCCTGCAGGCAGTCACATAGAGCTCATTACTCAATCTCGGCACATGCATGACGTATTTAGAGAAAATTATCACAAGTTTAGAAATCAGGACTTCTACGGAATTTATCTTTTTGGAAAACCAGTTCTTGTTGTTCAGAATGTGGAAATGATTCGCCATGTCTTGGTCAAGGATTTTAATAATTTTGTCAACAGGAATGACTCGAATTTGAATAGTTTATTTGATGGAGGAGAATTTGATCAATTCTGGGCCAAACAATTGATTCACTTAAGCGGAGATGAATGGAAGGATGTACGATCAACATTTTCTCCGATTTTTACATCTGGCAAGTTAAAAGGAATGCTTATGTTCATGAAAGAGGTTGGAGCTGTCCTCAAATTAGAGTTAGGAAAATATGCAGATTCTGGTGAGGATTTTGAAATCAAGGTAAATAAAGTCCGAACTATAGAATTTTCTAACAAAATCTGATAATTAAAATCTATTAAAGAATGCTTTGTCTGATGAGAATTATGGAATGACTTTAAAACAATTCTTCATTTCACATCTAAAATACAGGGTGTCCCAATAAGCATGAGAATTCAGTGACGAATTCGATATCGTCTTTTTAAATAATTCTTTGATAAATAATATTATGGCTTTTGAAAATAGGTATTACAATGCTAATTCATAACAAAGACGACATCGAATTCGTCACTGAATTCCCATGTTTTTTTTGGAACACCCTGTATTATATATTATACATATACTTGGTGGCTTTTGTAAACACATGTACAAACATCAATTAACAAACGTACAACCTGTTAAGGAAAGAAAGTAAAAACAGATTTATAGTAATGGGGTTTATCACGTAGAGATGGGCATTATTTTTAGGCTTTGCAATTTAATATTCAAGGTATTTTTTTTGGCTTTAAGAAGCTTTTAGAGATGTTTGTTATAATTCAAGATATTCTATATTATAAAGCTCTTCGCTCATATTTGTATATATGTTAGCTATAGTTGTGAGTAAACCCATCGGTGCTAAGGTGGTAACAAAGACTAACAATTTTTTTTTTCAAAATTAGATTTTTTTTAATTCCACGTTTAAACAATACAAAAATGATGCTTGTAAACACGAAGTTTTTAAAAAACAAAACCATGAATCTGTAATTTGTGTACAAGGAAATAGAAACAATTTTATTTCGTTGTCAATGTTTATGATAACGTGGTACAGAGTGCCCCAATTAATTTGAAAATAGAGTTACGACTTTGTAATCTCTTTTGATCTCCGCGGCATTCATGTGTAAATCTGTTTATATTAAAAGCATACTATAAACAATAAACACTATAATTTTCTTAGTTAAATGATCTCCAAAATGTGCTATGCATGTTTTGTAGCTCGCTTATCTTGTACCAGTTTCATGCCTGAGACGTTGTTGAATCACAATTTTATAATAAAAACCTGATTTAATTTAAAAAATCAATGTTTACGGGAAACCCCTTGGTCATTTAAAACAAATTTATTTTCATGTAAGATATTGTTATCTCGAAGGTCTCGCCTTGAACGCTTGAACCTTCTTGATAAAGAGAAAATTTCTATTCAAAAACTTTATAACACTGCGAACCAAAATAACGGTGTTATAAATAGTCATTAGACTGAAAGTAAGATGCTGCCACTCATACTTTTTTCTGGAAATAAGAATAGAATTAAAGTGTTGTCCAATGGCTAAACAAGTAAACATGATTTTTAAAACTTGACCTGATTCTCATCAACCATGAAGAGAATCAACATTTAAAACTTGACCTGATTCTCATCAACCATGGAGAGAATCAACATTTAAAACTTGACCTGATTCTCATCAACCATGAAGAGAATCAACATTTAAAACTTGACCTGATTCTCATCAACCATGAAGAGAATCAACATTTAAAACTTGACCTGATTCTCATCAACCATGAAGAGAATCAACATTTAAAAATCTTCTAAAAAAATTAAACTTCAAACTTATTAAAGATTAGTTTTACATGAAAACTTTGAAGAAAATTAAATAAAAAATTTACTTTTATACTGTTTTATTTTCTGCTTAGGACGTGTTTGGGAAGTTTACATTGGATTCTCTCGCATCCTGCGCTTTTGGAATCAATCCAAAAAGTTTCGAAAATTCGTCAACTGCTTTTGTTCGCAATGCAGCTCGAATATTTACCTCTACAAGCCTTGACAACTTGAAAGCATTTTCAAGATTTCTTCCGTTTAGTGCTAAACTTCAAAAACGTTTAAACCTCAATGCTTTAAAGCCAAAGGAAACTAAATTTTTCTGCGACGTAATTAGATCAACTGTTAAGCATAGACGAGAAACAGGGGAGAGACGCAACGACTTAATTGATCTAATGATTGATTGTATGAAGGACGCATCAGAATTGGAATCCAACAATGAAAATGTAGAAGATCAATATGAAAATGACATGAAGTTTGAGCACAAGAAGAGGAAAATTGAGATTGATGACGATGTAGTTGTGTCAACGGCCTTAAACCTGCTTATCGCAGGTTATGATACGACAGCATTAACTTTATCCTTTATGGGATATTTTCTATCTAAGCATCCTGATATTCAAACTAAACTTCAGACCGAGATAGATCAAGTTCTTGAACAGGGAGGAGTAAATCTAGACTATCAAGATATTCAAGATCTCCCTTACTTAGAGATGTGTCTATTGGAATCTCTGAGACATTTGACTCCCATTGGAGCTATCTTGAGAACATGTACAACGGATTATAAATTTCCGAACAGTAACATTGCGGTTAAAGCAAATGATTTGATAATCATCCCTGCCGCAGGAATTCATAAAGACGAAAGATACTTTCCGAGACCGAACCAATTCAACCCAGAAAACTTTTCTAAAGAGTCGAAACAATTAAGAAGTCCTTATGCTTTTCTGGGATTTGGTCAAGGTCCTAGGGCTTGCATTGGAATGAGATTTGCTCTTCTAGAAGTAAAGGTCGCAATGATTGAAGTTTTGGCTAACTATTCGTTTGTTTGCAGTGGCAAAAATCTAGAACCCTTGGAAATAGATCCCCAAAGTATCATGGGATATGTAAAAGGAGGACTACATGCAAGAATTGAAAGAAGACGCAAACATTAAGAGCTGCTTGAATATTCAGATAAAAATATCTGTGAAATACCTGATCATTGATCAGAGAAACAACAGATGTAAATCCTTTCAATTTCAATTTATAAGCACTTATTAGATGTTTGGTTTTAATTTACTGATTCTTATTTATGACTCTATTATAAAGGATTAGCGTATAAGAGATAGAATTTGGCTTTTCTTCAATTCGTTCTTTCGTCGTTCGTTCGTTCAATAAAATCGTTTGTTCAGTAAAAAAACGTTAGTTTTTTTGTCTAAAGTTCGTTCAAAACAATCGTTAGCTCAGGAAAAAAAAACTATTTAGAAATCGTTAATTTTTGTGTGCATTGGCCATAGCTCATTTTTGTGTACATGTTAAATTAAAAGTTAATAAGAGGATTAGCTATTGATTATAAACAATTGATGCTTCTGTCACATCAATCCATGTCTTATTCTTATTGTTTTAAAATAACAGTGTGTTCTCACTTTTAAACAGTTGCTTTCTTTAAAAATTTGTGGACAGTTTTGTATTTATGATTTATGAATAAATTTTAAGAAAATAAATTGTTAAAAAAGTGTTATTTTTTATCGAATAAACAGCGAACATTTTTATACAGAGAGTGTCCCGACTCTCTCATTGCATATTTTATTAATTACCGGGGATCGCAATTGATAAACCACGTTGTTAATTAAAAATGCGCTTACCAAATAAAAAAATTTGAATCTAGTCACGATGGGTAATACATTGGTACAAGAGCTATGAATAAACTATACACTACACAGGACGGATTGTTGAATAAGCTCAAAGTCGCATCCTTCATGTAAAAATGCATGGCACAGTGGGGTTAAAGAAAATATTTTCATTGCCATGATTACAAAGACTAAGTTCTAGCCACGCTCCATACCTGGAAACACTGGACCCGCTAAAAAGAGTTGTTAATGCAGTTCACAGCTTATATGATAAGCCCAAACTATACACACACTGCTGAAAATGGGCAATCAGGCTTCAATTCAAAACACCTAAACTGTTTCTTTGGAATATTTTATTATGCAGTCTTCTGTCTTATAATCTCATTTTCAGGCAATGCCATCTAGGGAATTTTGAGTAAATCCATTTTTAATATATTGTAGAAATCAAGTGCATTTTAAAGACTAAAAACAAATCATAGCCATAAGTGAACTGTATGACTGTTTAAGTATTGTCTAAAAAGGTTTTTTAAGTAACCTTAAAAATCACATCAAAAAGATTTTTTACTACATATCTATTATGACTGTTCATTTGTGGACTCTGCCATTAACAGATAACAAAAACATCGCAAATATCCAGAGAAGAAGCATATTAAAGTCTTTAAACGAAATTTACTTAGTATTTTAGACATTTAAATGCACTTGATTTCTGAGATATCTTAAAAATGTATTTGAGGAAAATTCCCTAGGTGGCACTTTCTGAAAATTGAGATTATAACTCAGAAGAATGCGTAATAATATATTCAAAAGAAAGAGTTCAGATGTTTTGAATTGAAATCTGATGGTCCATTTTCAGTAGTGTGTGTATCATTTAATATCATTTTTAATCATATGGATAGTCTAAAATCTATAGGGGCCCAAAACCATGCACTTTATTTCATTCAGACTGCAAAGTAAAAGTAACTTTTTGAAAAATGTTCTTCATTTACATTTATTAATATTTATGGCAGTAATATTGTAAAAGAAGCTATTTAGATTATAATTTATTTTTCAAATAATTTAATAAAATACATTAACATGTAAAAATGTACAGTTCACGAATAGATTTAGTCATTAAACGGACTATAGGCATAATTTCAAGTGGCGTATCGAATGTAAGTTTGTAGAATGGCGTGACCGACTCACAAGAGTACCCCTGAAACCTTTGACTCGTGCATGAACGATAATTAAGGACTTATCCTTGGTTCACACTTTGTTTGCAAGCTTTATTATATTAAAAATATAAAAATTCACTCTCTAGAAGTCGCAGAAAATAAATAATTACATTATAATTTTTTATTTGGGATTTTCAAAGAATACAGTAGCGTCAGCTGCTTTGAGTTTACATTGTACGTTTGCTTAAATCGGGCATTAGCATTTTTTTCAAGGCGAGTAACTTGAAATTTTGCTTACAGCCCCTTTACGTTTGTTTAAGCTTGCAATTTGCTTGAATTATTAAGTACAAGTTGCAATGTTTGTGATAAAAGTTCTAATTTATGCTCCATAGATGTCAACTTTTCGAATATTTGAGTGTCAACATTGTCTTCTCTATCTCGCTCTAAACAAAAACAAAAATATATTTTAAAAGATCTTTTGATTTATACAAAATTAGAAAATACCTAGAATGATTGCTTTTGCGGCATCTAGAACATCTTTTCTTACTTGAAGCGGAGTACTGGCGGGATTTTTTCCAGTGGGAACAACCTAATAAGCAAATATCTTTCAAATGGATTTTTTTTTAAAATTGAAACTATCAGAACTGATTCAAATATGCAAGTCGAAAATTCAGAATAGTTCTTACTTTTATTCTTTTTCTGTATGGAATACAACTGTTTGTTTTTCCACTGTTTGGATAAAAAGTAGCACTTTTATCTGGTAGACATTCATAGAACAGAAGAATTCTAGCACCACCTAAACAAAAACAAGTAAAATCCAACAAAATAAAAGATTTTAAGCTTTAGTATTATAATTCAGACAAGATTAAAAATTATACATTGAAACAACTTTAGGCCCGTAAAAAAAGTTTGATAATCCATCTACATTCTACAGTAAGATTTTAAATTAAATTTCACTTTTTTGTTCGTAAATTAGAATTTTGGTGAAGAATGTTATTGATTTTTGAAGCTTTATCTCAATATTAACTGTAAAATCTTTTAAATTCGAGAGAATATTGCTTAATCTTATCATGTTATTCCTGCAGGAACTAAAGGAAACTGTAGATCTAGATATTATGGAGATCAATGCTTAATCCCCAGATTTTGTGTTAAACAAAAGAAATGACTTTTACGATAGATACCAGAAAACTGTGGAATGGGAAGACGATATTAAAGCAATACTTTAGGGAATTTCATGTTGTTAGAAAGTAAACAAGTTTTTCGAGTAACTTACTAAATTGAAATGGGTCTGTTTACACTGCACAATCACAGTTTTTAATGTTTAAAGAACTATTTAAAGTAATAATTTTTGTCTAAAAGTCGTCGTCGTTCTATTCCAGTTTTATGGTTCTTTCTCTAGTAAAAAGATTAATATGATAATACAAAAATTTAAAACAAAAAAGTAACGACATAGGTCCACAAACTTTTTTAACCTGTTATTTTGCTTAGAAAGGTTTCCAGCAAAGGTATTCTCTTCACCCAGAAGCAGCAAGAACAGGAGGGTAGAGCAGACAAAAACTTTAAAAATTTGAAATTATATATTGAGATTAATCAGCTTGGCAAATGACGGTTTTCTTTAGTAAATACAGAGTGAGTAAAAAAAGCCGGGATTAGCGTTGTTTTAAAACTTCTTTAATGCAGGGATCATGTTTTAGGTAGTAAAATAATAAGTTAAAGTGACCAAATACAAAAATAATGTTTGGAACAAAAATAAATTTGCGAAACTTTTTTTGTGAAAAAAATATTTTTCCTTCATAAGAGGTTTACTATTTATTCAATATTATTACAAAGTTTCTAAAAATCTGTTGATCAAATAGTAATCACACAAAACTCGGAGGATTTTGTGAAGATTCTCCCTATAATTTGCCTTTAACATGAACCTTCAATATTATATTTTTGTGTTGTGAAAAATAACACTAATCTCTTTTTTTCTCTCCCTGTATAGTATTTTTTATTCCCAAGCTGTTGATAAATGTGAACTATCTCAAAACAATTTGATTTAAATACACCCAAAAGGGACAATGCAGGAAAATCACGTAACTTCTGCATTTTGTCCTGTCTGTCCAAGAAACCTTTATAGATATGCACAAATAGAATTAAAAGAAAAGTAACCTTAGGCCAGCTGGTGAGAAAATTGTATGGATCGTTGAGAAGAATTGATTCCCAATAGGAGATAATATCAACCTGGGACTTTAGGCTGAGCACTTCAGCTTCCTCCCTAGAATATGATAAAGAAGATAGACATTTAAAGATTAACGGTTACAACTTTAAACATTTTGAAATCACATTCAGATATTTTAGGAATTCGAATTTCTCCAAGGCCCACGAAAAAATAATTTTTTTATTAAATTAGAATTATCACATGAAATTCAGTTCTTAACATTTCAATTTATCTAATTGGTTTACCTAATCAATCCTGTATCTGAAACTGCCAAACCATTTAATAGATTCATCAGGACTACAACTATCAGGAATATGAATGCCACGAATATGATGTAGCTGATCGGATTGGCACTGTAAAACTTGTAAACTCAATTTACATAATAATATTTAAAACTAGCTTTTGAAACCAGTTTTTATGAAAAACGTTTGCTCTAAAAGTAAATCCACTCTATTTATAACCAAGCTAAAATCATTTACGTGATTTTAACGAGCTCCCCAATTAAAATGTGAGACAACTTGATGTACAGATTCCTGAGTTATGATCGGACATCGAAACGTCCGATTACTATCTTACATAAATAGATAACAATTTAGGGTTCAGAAAGAAAGGTTAACTCGCCTCTGAGTCAGAGTTAAATTTTCTAATCTTTAGTCTTTGCAACCTGATGGTCATGGGGATAGCATCAAATATGAAAGGTGCATGATATATTTTGCAAAGATTAGTTCTTTTTTTGTTTAAATACAATTTAGAATCAGAGTTTAAATGATTTCCTGAACGGAATATCGCTGAACTCAAGCTCTCCGACAAACATAGCTGATGTTTTTACGATACAAGTTCCAATTTCGTCAAAAAACTTGTATTCAGGATTTACCTCGCCATCTACACAAAATTGTAAATGTTTAGAATTAATGAGACCTCAAAGATCTACTAGATTTAAGATCATGTTTCTTTAAAATCATTAAACATAGAATTTTTTAACTAAAATGAAATCATCGTCAAGTATTTTTTACCTTTATGGTCTGTATGGAACATGATATAGAAGGAGAACGCGAATGCAACAATGAAAGCTGTATACCAGAGAAGAAACTTAAAGAAAGTACTTACAACAGTAAACAGCATCGTCACATTCGTACTAAACAATAATTTCTTGATTTGAATTGCGTCACCAATAACCATAACATATTTAAAAGTTGATTAAGCATCTCTTTGATCGTTTTTTACCTTTACAATGTTGGGCTTTTAAGAGACTTCACAAAACTTTAAAAAGTTTAACTTGTAAACTCTACAAATTTAGTTTTAACTATAATTTGTAAATTTTTTAATATTTATCAAATACCGAAGGTTTTACAGAATTTCAAAATAGGAAACATTAGACATTTAAACATTTTTGAATTAATGTTAAAATTTTTAAATCTAAACTAAGTTGGTAATATTTCGGTTACTTTTGAAGCTACAAAATGTGCACAATATTTAGGATTACATTTTTAAAACTTTTACTGGTTTTTATAAAATGTCCCCACTTTATTCCCATCATTGTTAAAACCTATACCTCAGACTAGGATGTTGTCCGACTAATATAATAAACTCAGACCAAGAGAAGATAATCAGCAGTGCAGCTAAATGGCGTCGTTCATCCCAAGACATTGATCTAAAAATCACAGAGTGTCCCAAGCAACATGGGATATGTAGTTAGGGATGTTAACGTTTTATTTTTTAAAACGATCGTTTCGTTATGAAAACGACGACAAAAAACCAAAACGATCGTTTTTAAAAAAGTTTTTTTTTTTTTAAACGGTAGTTTTCATAAAGCTCATCGTTTCGTTAACGATCGTTAAAAACGTCCCTTCGTAAACGATCGTTAATGATGACCCTTCGCTAACGATCGTTAACGAAGAGAGGAAGAGAGAGGATACCGCCCTGAGTTACATCGGTACTTATCACTTATCAGTTGTAAGACGACATTCTATAAAGTTTCATGTCATTTTTATCAAAAACGATCGTTTTTTTCAAAGTTTATAAAGTTCTTCGTTCAATTAACGACAACCCTTCGTTAACGATTGTTAAAGACGACCCATCGTTAACGATCGTTAACATATTTATTAATAACATTTTTTTCAAAAAGATTGTTTTTTTTATAAAACAATCGTATGAAAAAACGATGCTGATCGTTTTTATAAAAGCGATTGTTTTTTAAAAAAAAACTATCATTATTCGTTCAAAACGGGTGGGTCGTTTTTAATAACGTTAATTTTTTCCGTAAACGAAACGATCGTTTTTTAAAACAATCAAAAAACGAAACAAAAAAAACGATTGACCATCCATAATGTAGTGACCAATAGTGACGAATTCTAAATCAATACTAATTAAACAATAAGAACTAACGTTTTATATACCTAATTTCAATGGTCATTATAAAGTTATGTCTGCTAGAGTTTATTTTTACGATGAACTTTAAATGATTTGTCTAAAACATTTCTGCAAGATTAACAATTACTATATAGTATAAACTGTACTTCGTTTCTTAAAGAAGTTTCTCATTTTACTAAGTACGACAGCATGCAGTCATGAAAATAAAAATAGTAAATACAAATACAAATAGTAGCAAAATATTAACGGATTACAGATTTCCTTGGAAGGCAGTTTTTACAAAACTAAATTGAAATCATTCACAAAGACGATCGCAAAATTGTCAGTTAGTTCTAATGTTTTTGGGGACACGCTTTAACTTAAGGTCGAATTATTAAGTATTTTTTATAAACATCCTATGTACTCTTGGTTTTTTTCAATATCTTTTGAAATCATTGTTGTGTTTTTTATCTAAATCATATTTCAAAGAATTAAACATAAGAGGAAGAGTTATCATTTTGTCTTCGAGAAGGATTATTTGGGGAGAATACCTGTCAAAAATAAGAATAGCTCCACCGACAAGTATTGCTACTTGAATATAGTTGGTAGAACTAGCGAAATATCTCTTGACTGACACTGCAATCTGTAGTAGCTCAATTATAGCCAGAAAAGTGAGAAAAATACCAACGATAACTTTCCACACTGAAAAATAACAGGTTTCATAAACAGAGTTTATTCTTTACAAATAACAAAGGACAACATGCAAACTCGCAGAGTATAATTAAAGTGGACTCATGCATTGAAAATGTGTGTAAAAATGTAGTTATTTTTATAAAAAAAAGTCGTGGAATCGCTTTGTTTTAAGTATGTACAGAAAATTTGTTTTAAGTATGTACAGAAAAACAGTACCTAAAATTTAACCTCAAATATTTAAAGAACATTTTCATTATGTTATCTTTCACCAAAATTGATATTTTGTCTATGATTAATTGGACATTTTCCTCAATAACCTTGTAAGATTTTGCAAGTTTTTATTGCTCTAAAAATCATTTATAACTTTTTTGTGATCATTGATTTGACAGATACCTGTTGTGTCTCCTCTACAAGAAGAAGATTCATCGGCCTTATCAAGTCCTTCTTGTTCTTCTTTAACTTCAGATTCAATATTGGTCGACACGGAGCTGAACAAACTACATCCACCATACTCTTAAACATGTTCAAAATGAAAAGAATACAATTTTTATTTTTGCAATTATTATTCACACAAAAAATATTCATTCAAGAATTTATTTTGTCAAAATGAATAAAGCAAGTTTTTATGAAAAATCTTTTGCATCGTTTTACAAGCATTATACAGTGAAACCGTTAATAAAGAATACATCGAAAGAATTCATCAAATGTCGTATTCTTCACTTTCTGATAATGGAATGTTGTAGATATTTAGTTTTTTAATTAAATGATTATATGGAACTCTTTAAAACTGTTCCCGCATATTGATGGCTATTTATTTATTTTCGCAAATACTGAAGTTTACGTAATATAGTATAAAACTCATTGAAAAATTGTCAAGACGACATTTGATAAATTCTTCCGTATTCGTTATTAAGGGTTTCACTGTATATCTAATGAATCTGGAACTCCAAATATTTTAAAATAAACCAAAAAGATAAAGGTAAACACAGTTTACATGTTTTTAAAACTTTTACTTACCAAGTAGTATAAGTAAAGTGAGGAAAAGTACAAAGAAAAAATAGATGAGAAGAGAGATAATGTAGAAAGTGCGAATTCTCTGCCATTTCATCAGTAGAAAACTTGAAATCACAGGATGCTTTAACAACCCTCGATGATCCTAAAATCAGATAAAATAAGGAAATCCTTGTTCTTTCCATGATTACAATGTGTTTTTTGGTTACTTATATAAGACGGAATCAACTAAGTTAAAAAATATTAGTTTTTTTAAAGCCTCATGCCTTTTTAACTATGTAAACTGAGGTAAACTAAAAACCCCTGGAGGTACTGTATTTCTAAATATTTATTTCGTTACACGTATTAAAGATATCTGCAGCTATTAAATTATTAATGGTTTAATAGTAAACCTTAGATTCGCTGAGGTACCATAAAGCTTCAGTTTCTGGTCTGGGATGCGTATCACCTACAGCACTTCCCTCTACATCTATGTAAAAAGTCATTCTTGCTATTGTTGGAATTGGTTTTGATATTTTTGAAGTTATTTTAACTTTGCACGATATTCAACTAAACATAAATGTACACGGTTTTAGAAAATATGAAAGGATGTTAGTGTTCTGCTGTACTGCAAACTGGCTGGAGGGAGAATTTCAAATTAATGCGATATTACGGACACGTTTTTGTAACCTTATAGCTCCTGATTTTACGCACAAGTATGAGAATTACAAATTTCTGCTTCCATATTTATTATAAACTAGGCTTTTAAGGCACTTTGCGCCCATCTTCTTATTAAACTTTTAATTGTAATTTTATTTGTGAGCATCTTCTCATTGTACAGTGTAAAATTTTTTTTTTTCAAAATTTGCGTGTTTCATCATATTTATTTTTGCGCATTTTCCGATAATTTAAGATAAAAATATTTTTAGATTACATATTTAAAGCCTGATTGGCCTTCCCTGAGGCCACGTGAGGTCCCACACAAAATTTGGGCCTGATCGGTTTAGTCGTCTGTTTGTTTGTTTTGACGTTTATTGGATACAAACAAACAGACAAACGGACAGACAAGCTAAATTTATATTTAGATTTAAAATGTCTTTGTCCTTCTCAATAACTCTTCAAAGAGAGGAATTATGATTGAAAATATGCGAGATTTCAATCCCACATACAATTCTTTAGTTTCACGTGGGTTTCAGTATACATATTTTTTTATAGTATGTACAGTTATATAAATATGGAAGGCTATCTTATCTGTTTATGCTAGAAAGTAAGGAATACCTCTTTTGGTTTCAAAATTAAGTAAAACTTCCTTGTCCAGGAGAGGAGGTGCTAGGAAGTTGTAATCAAACGTTAGACGAAGATCATCATCCGTGATTATACCTTGGGACGCAACACATTCATCAAGAAACTCCTAAACACATTGAATCTTTCAGTCTGCATTATAACAACAGATGATAATATTTCAGATCAAGGGCATTTACATTACTGAAGCTCATGCACTGATCAAATTCAAAGTGTTAAAGCATATTATGACAACCATTGTATAAGAATTAAGTATATTATATGTAAAGTATTTTTTAACAAAACTTAACACTGAACAACGTTATTAAGTACAAAACAAATGTGTGAAGTACTTTCGATATTTGATACTGAATAATTGAAAAGATTTTATTTAACCAGATCCAAACAATTTTAAACGTATATGCTTAAAACTGCCTGTTTAAAAAATTCCACCTTTTCACATGCAACTGTTTTTTTACAATTAAGTAAAAATTCAAGGGAATCTTTTTCGTTGACAAATTTTTATTCAACTTATGGCTCGTCAGCTTTTTATTAAAGAACAATGTGGGGGAAGAAATGCTTTTTTTCTTTCTTTAAAACTGAAACCTGAAGAGTAGATGGCAGAATCTTGTTAACGGGTGGTTTTTCCTCCTTGTTCTTTACTCCCATATTAGCTCCATGCTTGAGCAGAAGTTTTATAATGGCCTAGAGAAAACAAACATTGAAAAAAAAATCAAAAACTTAAAAAAGTAAACTATTTTTTTTTAAACTAGACATTTCTTTACCTGGTTTGGTTGCTGAGTAGCATAGTGAAGAGCAGTTTCTCCATGCAAGTCTCGAAAATTTATAATTCTCTCAGTATACTTAGAGTACTTGGCTTTTCCTCGCATATTCTTCCGGTCCTCAAATAGAACCTTGAGACACTCCTCATAGTCAATATTTGTATCCCTGAACCCGCAACATTGGAATAGATTACAAATGGGATAGACAAAAACATAAATAATTCAGTTTTCAGCTTTACTGTGTTGAAAATAAAAATGCTTTATTTTGTGTAAAATTTGAATAATTAAATCGAATGAAAGGCGATATCCTAGTGTTAATGGTTCTTGGTTAGCAAGGATAAGTTTGTCACCGGAATTTGAGATTGTTTGGGTTAGCTAATATGTCTTGTAGAAATGCATGATTTTGTTGTTTAACTCTATTTGGTCTGGGGGCCAATGGGGGTTAATTTGAACCCCCCCCTTATTTTTTTTTCTTATAACTCAACGAGCATTTGAGCTAGTAAGCTCAAATTTTCTGACTTTTCTAACTAACACATTTCCCTATCTTAACATTAAAAGATGGGATTTTATACCTACTGCCTGAGTCCTCAGGCATACTGCCTAAATGACGTATTTTACCTACACCAGATTAAGACTACATTTAGACCTACTTCCAGTCACTGGATTTCAACATTTTATAGCTCTATGGAAAGCAAGCAGCAGATTGCAAGCAGATTGCACAATTTTTTCAAAGAAATTTTGCACAGTCTTTTGCAAAGATGCCTTTACAGGGAATTTTTAGTTTTTCTTTAATACACATTTCCTTTTTAAAAATTTCGCAAATATTCGCCCATTTGAATATGCTGGGTCAAGTGCTTTTCAAAAATGTATAATTTGTTGCAATTTGCACAATATTTTTTTAAAATTTTCATTTTGACAAATTTGCCATTTTTTTGCAGATTATTGACGTGCGCCCAAGGGCTTTCCAAAAACGTTTTAAATGTTATAGTTTTGTATCACAACAAGGAAATAGAAAACTGGTCACATATACCAGACGTCAGGCTAAATACGTTTAATAAAGATTGAAATCAGCCTTATTAACAAATGTAGTATGTACAATTCTTAATCATCTGAATGGTATTCGGGTTCCTGTAAGGATTGTCTAGTTTAGGAGAATGCTGTCTAACAACTTCATGGAGAATAGTCCGTTGTCCATGATGTTGATCTGTTGTAATCATTGCCATTCTTATCTCACGATCCGTCAATTTTTCAAAAAACACCTGGAGGACCTGAAAGTTAAGCATTTTTGGCACCAAGTAGTTTCTGCGGAGAAAACTAAAATTTTCTAAAGATTTACAAATATTTAGAAATTAATTACGGAAAATCAAATTGATGAAAAGTTAAAATTTTAACCTTAGAAATTTTACCTTTTTTTAATTGTTAAAATGTTTGAATTGTACAGTTAAAATAATGAATGTTAGCACAGTGAACCTTATAATATCCACTATGTGCTGCTAGTATCCAAGGGGGAGTATCATTGCTGCCGGTCAGGTTTGGGTCAGCTCCGTTTTCCAGAAGGTAGCCACAGATCTTTGCTCGACCCTTGGTTTCAAAATATGGTTATTACTAAACGTTTTTATTCAAACTGTTTTTATTTCCCGCACTTTTCATTTTCTTTCAAAAAAGATGCAATATGAAATGAATGGTTAAATATACGTTATAAGTTAATTTTACTCTCAAAGATTAGAAAAAAAGGTACGAACAAATGGATATACAACTTTAAAACCCAATATATTTTATCCCTACGTACGTTTGTTGGTTTATTTTGTATAATTTCAATACTTAAAAAAAGTTGAGTACATCCAATAGAATTTTAGAATTTCAGTTACTTTAAAATCTATGAACACAATTTTTCTGAGAAGCAAATGCTGAATTTGTGCCACGTGTTGCTGAACTAACCAACTGCCGTGCAGACAGGTTCAAAGAAATTGATTTAAGTAACCGCCGATTTAAAGTTAAAGATTAAGGAAGTATTTGAATCGATGATTTAAATTTAAACCAGCGCGCACGTGGCAGTTCAAATTCATTAAATTCACTCCCATATGGCATATTTGCTCTTACCTGCTCTGCCGCATATTGAAGAAGTGTAAACTGTCCATTATCTGAGTTCCAATCAATTCCATCCCTAAGAAATTGATATTTTGTAACAAATTAAAAATTCCTAATCCCTATATCTTATCAACCTAATGGTGTAAACCTTTGACATTTCAAACTAAGATTATTTGATCTAATAGAATTCATATTTTTTGAAATGTTAAAACTTACAACATTGGGTTGCAGAGATAAATGTATTAAAAATCACACACAATTTTAACATTATTATTTTCATAAATAAAGACAAAAGATCGGAGCAAATATCAAAATATGAGTTGTAAATTTGTTCAATCTTAACTTTTCGATCCCACTTTTACCATGAAGAAAAAGCCATTTATTTCGATATCCAATGTGACAAATTTCAGATTTTAAGATCATGTGCTTAATGCTTCATAGTTAAGCCACTGCCCTGATCTGATATTCAATCCTGCACACGTAATAGTACTTGCTCCCAAAATTTGTTGTAAACTTTTTCTCTCTTAAATCACGTATTTTTTGTATTATTTTCTTTACCTGTTGTATGTAAAATTTGCAAACCCTTCCAAGTTGTCTGCTAGCTCAATGAGGTTAAAAAGTACATTTTTAAGTGGTCGACCAGTTCTAGCTGTCTTGTAGTTCGAGATATTAAAATCTGGCAGGTTTTCTCTAAGTTATGTTAGTGTTAATGATAACATCATGTACTAAACAAGTATTTCATATGAATGATAAAGAAATTGGATATTCTTTAAACTTTGAAATTTTAAATATTTGATTATAATTGATAACTATAATATCATTACGGCATAGGCAAATTTAAATATTAATTTTATTTATTTCTTACAATATAGATTTAATTTAAAATGTGTTTAAATGCTGGAAAATAAATCATCTTTATATTCAATTCTTTAAATTTGTGTCCATATCTTAGAAATGGGCCATAAAACCGTTTTGAAACTAATTTCCCCAATAATTGTTAAAATAAAAAAACTCACTTGAAAACTTCTTGAATCATTTCAATTTCTGAATTTGCCCCGTAGCAGAGTAGAAGGTCGACGGCTTTCTCACTAGGAAACCAAAATATTTATCAGAATTTTCTAAAGAGTATTAAATAAAATGTTTCTTGATTTTTCAACCTGATGCATCACATAGGTAGGCCGAAAATTTAAAATTTTGACCCTGCTTAGCTAAAAAAATATATATATTTTTTAAATATCAAATATCCTACTCTCTCTCTCTTTAAGCTTCATTAGGAAATACGACTTAAGACGAAAACCTTTCTTTTGTAATAACAGAAGTAATACTGTGAAAAGCAAAAATGAAAAAAAAATATTCTTTGGGTTCTTCTTTTAAACAAAAATGATAAGCTCATTTTAAAACACATATTTAGTATAAAAAGATAAGGAAATAGCATTTCGTTAAAAATCTGTCCAAGTGTGAAATAAATATTGGGTTAAAAAATGTAATAATAAAATTTTACTCAATAAATGAGTAATGATTTATATCAGAAAATTCATTCAGAGTGGCTTATAATAGTTAATCATAATATAGATGGTCCCTAGCCGCAGCAGCTGCATAGTAAAGAGGTGTACATTTTCCTTTCAGGTCTTCATGATTCAAATCAATACCAGGAACCTGTAAGAAAATGCTTCTGACAATTGGTGAAAATGGATATCTGTGCTTTATAGTTAATATTACGAGATAAACACAAGAATTATTTTTTGAAATTTATTTTAGCATTCGATAACCACAATTAGGTAATAAAATAACGTTATATAAATAAACAACTAGTATCAGTCGAAATCTTAATTTAATCATGTATCTATTTTATTTTTTAATATTTGACTAGTTTTTAGTTTAATCCTGTAGCTTTTCTGTATCAATACTTAGACAAGGTGGCCAAAATGTACGGATTGTACGAAAAATGTTTCAATTTGCACGGATTTTCAGGATTTTTACCGTGCTTTTTTTGCTTTGCTCTCATACGAACATTGAATATTATAATAGAAATGACTAATAGATTTTTTTAATTTTTAATTTTTTTCAATTTGGATGTTTTTTTAAAAAATAAAATTTTTAATTTTTTTTTCCATCAGATTGTACGGATTTTTCCTTAAATGTAAGGATTACGAATTTTTTAAAAAATGTACGGATTGTTAGGATTTTTATGTACGGATTGTACGGATTTTTTTTTCTGAAAAAGTACAAATTTTTGTAAGGATTTTTCTCAAAAGTTTTGGCCACCCTGATACTATCTTTCATAAAGTAAGACATATCTGTTATAAATTGAAATAATTTTTATTAGATTTTTTTCTTTCAAATAACACATGAATACCTGACACCTGCAGCTATACTACCTGTATTAGAATTGAAATAATCTCTAGTAGATTGTCTAGCTCAGATTCATCAGCGTTTTGTAATTCTAAATATGTTGAGGTTGAAAAAAAATGTTATTTAAACACGTTTTAAAGAACGTCTAAATTTATTTATCCATTTTTGGGATTTCTATTAAAATCAAGTGTTTGAGAGCAGGGGGGGGGGGGGGTGGTATACAAAAAGGAGATATGCTTTAGCAAAACATCATTTTTGACATCTCCGAAAAATTTTCATTATTGAGCTCAATATTGTACTAATATACAAATAAGAAATGGTTTGATTTGAGAAAACCCTACAGAAATTGGGAATTCAAGAAAAGAGCAAAAAAATAGGGAAACGTGTTCAGAGCTTTCAGTTTTATTTTAGTTTAACCTGATTTTTATTCCTAACAGTTATAAAGGAAATATACCTTCAGTAGCCACATGCAGGGCAGTACTTCCTTCCCCGTCTTGTATGTTTACATTTTGCACCCCAAGCAGAGAAACCTGTACCGTATTATTATAATAATACAAACATTATACATATATTTTTAGAACTAAAAAATAATATTTTATTTCCGGAAAAGTTTTTGAACTTTTGCAAATTTTTACAAACCAACAACTATGACTGTATTCTTACACTTGCATTGCCAATGCAACAAATAAGATTATGAATGCAAACTATATTTTACTTTAATACCTTTAAAAGTGCTGGATCTTTTTTCCTGATTGCTTCGTGAAACGGTATTGTTTCTAGTGTTTTGTTTCTCAAATCTGTCCGTCCACCATTTTTAAGGAGCGCCTGGGTGATAGCATGTTATTAGTTTGACCAGGATTCATAATATCACGTCAAATTACAGTAAATTTCAGATCAGATTAAAATTTTACAAGTTTTCAATCATGACTTTTTACTGAATAACTATTACATATTAAGAAGAACAAAATGTTTTGAATTTCTAATATTGCAACGAAATAAATCTGCTCTATTCATTTCGCATAACATTTACATTTTCCAAATGACTAGATTGGAGTAAATTATATGTACATTGACACGAGTTACACTTTTGAATCGAATGGGCCAAAATGTTTGTTTAGACTAGCTTTGACCTGATCTAGATCTAAATATGAGCTTAAAGATAAGTGGATTTTTAAAGATTCCTTAAGAGAAATAAATAAAAAATAATGAATATATCTAGATGAAACCTAATACTCAATTTAATTCCTTTAAGTTTTTAAACGATTTACCAGCAAAAAGATATCTCTTCCCTCTGCTTCATCCAGAATAAGATGAGACAAAGTTCTAAATCAAACTAACATTAAAAAGTATCAAATTTTTTAAACAAAATTCACTTACTTTGGGATATCCTCTCCATACTCTTTGTTTGGATCAAAGCCTTCCTCACTAAAATATTCAAAGTGTGGCCATATGGGTCTTAGGGTAGGAGTAGTAGGAGTAAGGTGAGAAGAAAAGTAGGAGTTTAAAAATTAGTTTGTAGGGAAAGCTGTTAGGTATATGGAATGGAAGATAGCAGAAAGTTGAGATTGAGAAGAATGAATGAAGTTAGACACTGATGCAGGTAGGAAGGTAGGAAGGTAGGAAGGTAGGAAGGAAGGAAGGTAAGAAGGTAGGAAGGTAGGAAGGTAGGAAAGTAGGAAGGTAGGAAGGTAGGAAGGTAGGAAGGTAGGAAGGTAGGAAGGTAGGAAGGTTATAGGAAGGTAGGAAGGTAGGAAGGTAGGAAGGTAAGAAGGTAGGAAGGTTATAGGAAGGTAGGAAGGTAGGAAGGTAGGAAGGTAAGAAGGTAGTTAGGAAGGTAGGAAGGTAGGGAGGTAGGAAGGTCGGAAGGTAGGAAGGTAGGTTTGGAAGATAAACCAGTACCTGACACAATCAACAAATGTTTTATAGTCCTTGCTTTCATATGCAGATAAAGCTTCTTCCTAAAGATAGTATTCATTCAAAGACATTTTTCAAATCAATTTCAACATCGATAACAAGGGCCGTAACTACTGCAGAACGATTTTTTTAAAAAATTGTTATTTAAACTAGTCATTTTATTTTACATTGATTTTGATGATCCTTTTTATTATATAGATTTTTTTTATCATTATACGAATACAAAGAATATTCCACCTCCCCCCTGGCCCCTACCCTTTGTATTTACAGGTAAGGGTAATCGATTCCCCCCTCTCAATTTTGGCCCTGTCGATAATATTTAGCTTTTCTGTTGATCAATTATATTTTGTCTATATATTTAATAACCTGCGGATCCCCAACACAACTCTGAACACGTTGCATCGGATTCTTTGGTTTCATTTTTAAAAGTGGTTCAAGTTCAATACCAGACATTACAGTGTGCAATCCATTTAATAGTTCAAAACCCTAGATTATTCTAACTAGACATTTTTCTGAAACTTTGTAAGAGATAAGATATATTTTAATACTATTTAAGTTTCGATAATAAATAAATAATACATATTTTGCTAAATTTTAGATTTAAAAAAATATATTCAGTTATAAGTATAGTTAGAAAGCCTGCAAGGCACTGCTCTATAAACTAATGTGTGTGAGTGGTAGGGAAGGGTGTTTTAAGACTGCTCATAAGGTATCATGGCTTTCCGGAACACGACAAAAAAAATTCAACATTTAAATAAAAAGATTTTATATATGAAAGAATGTTTAACGTAGTTGAATTGTTATGTTTTGCCGAAAGTTGTTTAAATATATTGACGTAAAGATTACAATTGTCACTAAATGTACGTCGCGTTGGGTTATTCATAATTACAAACTAATAAATTAATTATTTCTTTTTATAGTAAGGGCTCTACGTGGGGAACGGTAAGGTTGTTAAGACTTGAATGATATTGAATCGAGCATAAAGTACACTAACCATATATAGGTTCAAATCAGTAGCAGTACTCATTTTAAATTCTTATAAAATATTAAGGTTAAATGATAATGAATTTTGTTGTGCTTTTCAAGTATTGTACGTTCACTAAATGTTTTAAAACGTTTAAACATTATTTGATGAGTAATTTTTATTACTTACTCGTATTACTTATACTCTATATATAAGATAAAAACTCAGTAGTAAGTTTTTTTTTTATTTCGAATAGAGCATAACAGTTATCATTTCAAAAATAATAAGAATTAGACACCACTTGAAAGGGAAAAAATTATTAAAGATTATGATCGACCCGTTTTTCCCATCAAATGGCCGTGTCAGGTTTAGGGGGGGGGGGCTGTTCCCTTTAAAAAGTCCCCTAAGTATTAATATTTAAGCTTACCAGTTTTGCATATTTAATTGGAAACGTGTATTGACACTGATAGACACGCCAAACCTCTGTAGAGTAAAAAAGTAGATATTAGATAGATATTATTTTTTCACAAGTATATTTCTAATTATACTTTGCCCTTGTTTAGTTGAAGTAAATATATTTATATATATAGATATATATATATATATTAATGAACAGAGCTTTGGTTACAACTTAAACGTTAAAGTGCAACTGCATGCAGTTGGGGTTTCTAAACCATAGTGCATTTTTTAATGGTGAGTTGTGCAGTAGATATTGACTAAGTTGTTAGATAGATAAATAGTTATTTAGCTAGCTATAGTAATATAAATATTTACATATCTAGATATTAGACAATCTTTTAACTTAGGCATATTAAGAACCTATATCACAACTTTTTATGTATTTTATTTAGACAAATTTTAAACAATTATTTTGATATAAAATTGTCCTATATTTACAGGTATATGTAAAGAGGTGTGGTTGGGAGTAAAACTTGTTTTAATCTTTTCCCACGCTGGCAATAGCAGATACACATCATAGTATTCTTAGTATTGCATTTTTCATTTTTTTTCTTTGTTTTGTTTAATTCTCGAACATGCATCATCTTGTAGTATAAGTGTTTTCTAGTGTACATACGCATACGAGACGTATCTCTTGATTAGCTACTAAAGTTCTATTTATCTTCTAAAGGTCGTATTTATCCTTTCTTCTATACGGAACCGAACTATTTTTCATCTAAGAATGAAAATATGAGAAGACAGGAAGTATGTTTTAGAACTTAATAGTCGGGATAATGTTTCCATTGTTATTTCACAACAATAAACATATAGACACGCTATTGTATAGATAGAATGCACATTTTACAACTAGATTCGTGCAAATAAAGTGAGTCCCAAGAAAGATACTTATAAGTCAGATTAGAAATATTTCATCCATTTTTAAAAACAAATTTTTCGGCCTTATACTTCTTCTCGTTTTCCTTTTAACCCCCAAATTCATACACAAATTGAAAGGTAACAATTTTTATATATAAGAACATTTAAGTACACTAGCTTGGAAACCCAGCTTTGCCTAGAAATAAAAATTCGACCCACTATACTTTTAAAACCTAGCAGAGAACATTCCCAAGAGTCTACCGAGTTATCCAATCTAAATTTGAGGCAAATCGGTCAAGGGTTTCATGAATTATGATCGGACATAGAAACATGTGGAGTATCTTTGATAGCTTGATCTCGATATCCAATCAGGGAACTTTTAATTTTGAAGATAATTCTTGATTCTTATATTTTATTTATTCCTTCATGGTATGACCACCACAAGATATCAAAGAGACTTTAAATTAATCCAAAAGTCTAAATAAGTTGGAGATAATGGTTGATCCCCTATACGAGGTGAAAAGGAGTTTCCTAGTTCCTAGTTTTATATAAGATTTTGTCTGAAATGATAATTTTTAATACTTGGGGATGGGGACCAGGAGGGGGGGGGGGGGCTAAACACTCCTTCTCTATATTTGTATACATACGTTGTAATGTCATCTATACGTGCACAAACTATTTCTGTGTTCACACATATTGACACCACTGTTATCTTTAGAATGTATCTCTGTCAACTCATAGTTAAATAAACTATTCTTTTCAAGCATTTCCTCTGCTCAGGTTTGTTAGGTGAAAATAGGGCTGGGTAACTTTACGTTAATGAACAATAAGTTTTTTAAAAATTAACGAAGAGTCCGTTACGAAAGAAAGAACATTTAATTTTAAAATCATTAACGAACGGAAATACATTTAATGTATTCTGATTTTAAAAAGATTGCTATAAACATAAATTTACTGCACTAAGGCTAAGTTTTTGTTATTTCATGTGTTTAAAATAAACAAATACAAAACTGTATAAACAAAATTTAGTATAAAAGCTAATTCAATGGTTAATACAAGTTAATTTTTCTTTATTTTTTAGGGTTTATAAAATTAATGTTTTTGTTTCAATATCATTGTGGGGGGAATGTACGATTCACAATGATATTCTCGAAACCTTCATCTGATCAAAATTAAGGTAGATAACGTCGTTTTTAAGCTAGACAATGGAGGGGCATGCAATATTACGTTTACTGTCCCTTAGAATAAAAAATGATAGCATAATACTTTTTTTCTGATCATATTTGATTAAAGGTTCCTAAAAATCAGTTACCCTTTCAATTGATAATATTTCAATTATTGATGGAAAACATGAGCTCGTTCAATATTGCTCTTTAGATCACGAAATATAATATCTAACATTGGAAAATTATCAACAAAAATAAAAATTGTGTTTGAAATAATTTAAACTAAATCTTTTTTTGTTATACTAAACTCAAGGGGATAAAATAAACTTTAAAGCTTGGGGAAAAATTTTAATTAGCTCTGAAAATAAAGCACATATTGCTTGTAAAGTCAAAAAGAATTAGAAAAAGGGGAATTGTAAGTTTAGGAATTTAATGAACTAGAAAATTTATTGTAAATTAAGAAGGGTAAGAAAATTGTGTAAAAGGGAAAGAAAGAGCTTTATATGTTTTTATAGTTAGTTGTATATACATTTAACTTGCAGTTTTAACCATAGAGAATAGAATATATATTAGAGGGGAATTTAAAGAATCTCTCGGTATGAATTTTTTCAGTCCCTTTCAGCCTGAAAGGAAGTTAAAAGTGTACAAATCATGTAAATGTTCACAAATTATATGCAGAATTTTAGATTTTCTATAAAATGATATTCCAGGGCCCAAAAGGTTATATAGCGCAAATATGTGAAGTACACCTGCAGTATGGAAACAGTACAACAAAATGGTCGTTTTACACTTTTTTCTAGTAAATTCCCCTCTAATATATATTCTCTTCTCTATGGTTTTAACTTTACACTTGGCTGGGGTAGTACAAATTCATATCATGAAAATCATAAGATATTTCCAAAAAAAGTACGAATATGTATATTCATTACACTCGTATAGACCAAAAACCCTAGTACAGGTTCGGATCATGCAAGGATAATACCCGTGTAAGTAAAGAATTAAGCAGGTCTTTGTAAAACAATGCCAACTTAAAAAGTTCTTTGGTTAATTTAGATACAGCACGACCAAACTTTGAGATACGAAAATTGAAAGTGTCACGTTTATGTCTTGACTTTTGCACGATTTTGTCCTGAGCTGATATTGATTTGTGACATGATCCATCTGGTTAAATTGCAATTTTTGATAGATACTCTGTAATTTAAAAGTGCTTGTTTTAATGCCAACAAAATTTTAACAATTCACAATAACGCTCAATTACTTATACACACAATACACTTCCGACAGATATGTTTTTTAATCAGAAAGAAAATGTAAAAAAAGCGTTAAAAAAATTTAAAATTCTTTTCTAATATGACCCTTATTCAAATTCATGAATTTATTGTTGATTTTATTTGTATTCATCCTTCAAGCTAACCCCAGAACAACAAAATTCAAAATATTCTTATCTTATTTGGAGAGATTTGTAGAACAATTTTATTCGCATGCTCGTACCCATGCATGTACAATGTACATAAGAAGGATGTACATATGACATGTGTTATGTGTATACATATCATGTATGACTTGTTTTGGAACGCAGCGGTGCCCAGGTTTGTATTTTTTTATAGTCATAGAATTACTCGACCGCCGCCATTCCAAACTTGGTATTAAATTACGATTTTAGCTAACGTGCCCAGCGTTGCCTGTGGAATTTCAAAAATTTCCAAATCCTTTTTTGCTTATGTAACCCCCGGGTTACCTACGGGTTTCCTAAAAAATGTCAGCCAATTTGGTCCAGTCGTTTGACTATCTAAAGCGAACATATAAAGATATATGCATATATATATTTTGTTATTTTGTTTTGGTTATATACTTAGTATGAGCGAAGAGCTCTATTATTTAGATAAATAAGAGAAACTTAGAAAACCATAACTTTGGAGAGTGTAAATAACATGATTATGTGTTTAGTTGAATTTAAATGTAATGTACGTTTATGTATAAGTTGTTTGTATGTTTGATGTATATACATATATATATATATGTATACTATCTATAATGTAGTGTACACGCTATGCCGGAACTAGTTGAACTGGGGATTACACTCTGCTAGAATGTTTTACACATCTGAGAACAGAAGACTGATAAAATCAGCTGTCAGAGGCCCAACCATCCTAAGAGGATCACAACCTCATTAAACCACACCCAAATAAGAGTTTTAGATTTCGCATCTTGTAATACAGTGGTGTTGAATAGGAATTGTTGTTGGTTTTTAACCCAGATGTTTATAATTTCTCGAATAGCACCGGTGTAACTTGCGTCAATTCACCGGTCTCAGCGAATACAATATTGTACATTCTTTTTTTATGATTTTATAATAATTTTTAACGAAATCATCAATTGTACTTTAGAACAACGCTTATTTTTTTCCTGTAAACTTAAAAAACCCTGATGTTTTCCGTATGATTCGAACATCAGTTGAGACCAACTCGAGCAATTTGACTAATTCTAAAAACTTTTATTCTAATGTCCTTGATTCAATCCTGGAAAATGTGTAAGTCTGGTGGAATTTGAAAAGTAATGTTTCTAAATTTTTAATTTATACCCTTTTAATACATAATTAATTGCGCGAATTTCTAAACCTAAGTACTGTTCTCTGATGGTAGTGCGAACCTTTTCACACCCATGCAAGGCCATATAAACCCACATTAATTTTGCTTGAAAGGGATGATTCCTTTGGTGCAAACTGTACACTCGTCGTTTGGTTGCAAAGATTAGATTAGATTAGAAAATCAGCGTTTGTGGTAAAGACTCAATTAGTGTACAGTCCCGTTTGACCGTTTATAACCTGTACTTATACTGTAATTAAAAAAAAAACTATAAATAAGGTTTTATTTACTGAGATTCTGTCCGAGAATGTTTTCTTTTGTAAATAAAATCACACTCTAAAAAAGTTTTCAACACATACTTATATGAAATTCTTCTAATATTTCCTCATACAAAAGATTAAACACTTTCCATCTACGAAAATGACCATAATATTTTCTAGAAACAAAACGTGCTCGCTTGCGCTAAATATACGCGTGTTTAAATATCTTGAGATGTATTTAACCCTTATCTTTAGATCAGGTCGTGTAATGTGAACTTTAATACAGGGGGAACCTAGCACAAAGTTCAAGGGTCGGATCAGGAACACTGATATTAAAAGTGAGATTTTTAAAACGCGGTGATCAGCTTTAAGAAACGATTAAAAAATAATCACGGCGTCGTCCACGCAGTAGTTTTTAAGATATAACAAATAAAGTTATCCGCATTTGTCAAATTTGTTAAAAAAACGGAGTCCGCCACCCCTAGAAAACTGTAATACTTTTGATAAGTATAATATTTGTGAATATTTCTTTAAGCCCCCCCCCCCGGCCCTCGGCCCTTAATGTTTCCCCCCTGAGTTTATCTTATGTTATGTTAGATGTGATCGTTGACCTAATACCTTAGGATTACATGGAGAACACGATTCTGAAGGGGAGGTAGTGA
>NW_019396855.1:0-1773 GCF_000591075.1 Eurytemora carolleeae | reverse complement strand
GGGGGGGGGGGGGTTGTATTATTTCTCATTGAAGGGGATATAGCACTGAAGATGGGGAAATTCGAATACAAATTATTATTACAAATATTCTTAGCTAGAACGGGAGAAAAGGAATCGAATTTGTGTCACACACTCGAATTTTCTAATCCCTATATCTTTCACGCCAACATGTTGTGAAATTTTGAATTTTGATATTTCAAACTTAGATTAATTGATCTAGCTAACAGCATTTATAGTTTAAAACATCTAATAAATATTACATTAGGTTTGAAAGATATAAGGATTAGAAAATCAGAGTTTTTTAGCAAAGACTCAACTCCTTTATCACGAATCATCATTCGATAGTTTAATCTTTTATCTTACCAGACTAAAAGAATTAGGAATTTCCTTAGTAATGACCGTCTGCATTTCTTTTTAAATTGGATTGTCATCTTGCCTATGGGTAAATATTAAAATTCAATAATCATAGTTGTAAATCCACACTGGTATAGTAAATGTTATAGTCAAGGTTATTTATGTTTTGAATAAAGACACTGATAATTCGCCACAAACTCTAATTTTCTAATTCATTGCAGCCGTTTTTATTCAAAACTTTTAATATTTAATATATGTAAGAATTCCTAGTTTAAAATAACATAGGAGTACGACGTTGGATTATGTTTTATGTGTGAGTACTCAGCTCCTTTATGATTAATAATAAAATTGTTAAGTAATAATTTGATGTTTTATAACAATTTAAAGTTCTGAACTTGTTTTGCACCGGCACACCTTTTTTAATTCTATGCCTATTCAAGAAGTTTAATTACAAATATATCATTCCTCGCAGAAAACGAAAATCAATATGTGACAACAATTTTCAAGTTTAAAAAAAAAACTTTTTAATATATTTAGTGCGTTAATCATACATTCAAAAGGTTTTGGTGTTATAAACTTATATTAGGCTCACTGTATGTTTGGTTATCACGTCATTATCTTATCTATATATTTGCTTACAGGATATATTCTTGACTCATTAACACATGGCAAATATTTACAGATAGGTAGATATACAGATATTTTCCGGAACCGTGATCCTGTAAACATGAGTAAGATATATTTATTTATTATATTAACAAAAAAAATTAATATCAAAACCAAAATTATTAACGTTTTTTATCACAATTTTCATTGAAGAAAGTCTTTTCACTTTGGTGACGGCAATGATATTTTGTCTCTCAGTGAAAACCTTTAAATTTTCAATGTTATTTTTGATGACGTCACAAGAAAAACTTTATGTTAAAACGGTATCCTACCCCTTCTAGATATTTTAAAAGTAAATTTGATAAATTTCAAAACAACTTAAACTTTTCATTGAAAGGGGGACATACTAGTTTCACTCCGGTTCGCTTTAAACCCCTGACTGATCATAATGCTGTAAATAAAGCCGTAAAAAACATGATAATTAATAATAATTATTGTTGAGAAAGTATGTTCTTTAAAAATTTTGTCTTCATAACTTGGTCCTTTTAAATATTCCGGCCTACAGATTAACGAACAAGGCAAGAATTATATTTAATATATATAGTTCACATGCCAGAGGATGTCAGAAATTGCTCTTAATAACAGTGTCAGTTCATACTAGTATCTCGAGCGAGAAACACCTTGTGAACCAGCTCCGGCTTTGTAGTGATAGTGTGTACACTGTACTGCAAATCTCAGCAAATTAAGTAAGTACACTTGTACTTATAAACAATCCCCTCATACAAAACCTTATTATTCTTCTCTTTTTTTCCC
>NW_019396854.1:0-136568 GCF_000591075.1 Eurytemora carolleeae | reverse complement strand
GGTTATTCATGGTCTATTTGGGTTATAAAAAGAATTGTAACTTTTTCTTCACCTTAATCATAATAATAAAAATGGTAAATAAAGACAACTACTTTTTATAAGTATACAGTGCTCCCCAAAATAATATAGTAAGCAAAGAAGACTGCTCATAAATATATAGTGCTCCCCAAAATAGTATGGTAAATGATGATTACCATTTATAAATATAAGTACTTCTTGAAAAAAGATTGCGTATTAAATAAATTCGTCTTCACTTCACCATTTTATTACTGTATGTTACTGCAAATGGAAGGAAGAAATAAGAAGAGAAAAAAAGGAAGAAAGAGAAAGTGAGAAAAGAAGATTTATTTTGGAAAGCACTGTATGTTTATGAGCAGTCGTCTATGCTTACCATATTATTTTGGTGAGCACTGTATTTTTATGAAAAATAGTCATCATTTACCATATTACTTTGGGGAGCACTGAATATTTAAGAGAAGTTTTCAACGCTTATTATTTTATTTGGGGAGCACTGTATATTTTTGAGAAGTTTTCAATTATTATTATTTTATTTTGGGAAGCACTGTAGTGTATATTTTGAAAAGTAGTCAATACTTACCATTTTATTTTGGAGAGAACTGTATAATTATGAGAAGTTGTCTTAATTTACCATTTTATCATGTATACGATTAAGGTGAAGAAAAAGTTACAATTCTTTTTATAACCCAAATTGGGTTGGATTCACATCAGGCTCCTTGGTTGGATTCACATCAGGCTCCAAGGTTGGATTAACAACAGGCTTCTTGGTTGGATTAACATCACACGGGATAGATTCACATGGGTGTTTAATGTTGAAGAGTTTGAGAGTAACTGAATCTCAAGAGTGTACTGCTGCTGCGCGGGTTGATAAAAAATTAACGGTTCAAATGTTTGATTTAGTTACTTTGATCTCCTCTTTAGTATATACGACAGCGAAAACATGGATTATATACTACGGCGGTATATTGATCACTTCACCGTCGCGTCTACGACAAAGGAACTACAGCGGGGATATATGGAGTATATACTATGGAGGTGCATAATTGTTCCGCCCTCGCACCTACGACAGAGGAGATGTTTTAGAAATATGGAGTATATACTATGGCGGTACGTAATTACTCCGCCCTCGCACCTTCGACAGAGTATCTATGGCGGATATAGAGTATATACTATGGTGGTACATAATTACTTCGCCATCGCACCTATGAAAGAGGAGGTATAGCGGAAATCTGGAGTATATACTATGGTGGTGTAGTAATTTCTTCGCCATAGCACTTACTATGGAGGGGAAATGGAGTACATACTATGGAAGTAAAGAAACCTCTCCGCTATCGCACATACAACATGGTGTTTTGTGGGACACCCTGTATATTACATGTAGGGTTGTTAATCGTTTTTGAAAACGATCGTTAAACGATCGTTTTTTGTTTCGTTTTCAAAAACGATCGTTTCGTTTTCGGAAAAAAAGATCGTTTTTAAAAATGACTCACTCGTTTTGAACTTTTAGAAAACGAATAGCGATCGTTTTTGTAAACAATCGTTTTTATTAAAACGATTTGCGACCGTTTTTTATACGATTGTTCTTAAAAAAACGATCGTTTTTGAAAAAACAATAGTTTTAGAAAAAAAATTTTATTGACAATTATGTTTACGATCGTTAACGAAGGGTTGTCGTTAACGATCGTTAACGAAGGGTCGTTCTTAACGATCGTTAACGAAAGGTCGTTGTTAACGATCGTTAACGAAGGGTTGTCGTTAACGATCGTTAACAAAACGACAAACTTTATCAAAACGGTCGTTTTTGGAAAAAAATTACATGCAACTTTATTGAATGTCGTCTTACATGAAGTTTAACAGTTGTGGGGGAGTTAAACTCCTTGATGTTTTCTTAAAAACTACTCAATGATAAGTACAAATGCCCTTCAGTTTGTTTCCTCTCTTCGTTAACGATCGTTAACGAAGGGGTCGTCGTTAACGATCGTTAACGAAGGTTCCCCCCCCCTTCCTCGCAGAAGGTTGTATAAATATTCAGATACGGAATAAATGATGTTGTAGAAGGAAACAATGACTCAAAAATCTACGTCACAAGGTAACAAAGAACATTTTTTGCAAGATTTGAGCTACTATGGAGCTTTTTAAAATGTGGTTTACCGTTTACCGGAAATTAGAGTTAATACATTTATCAAATGTATATTTATAAAAGAACAGCAAACTAAATTTTATCAAAAAAAATCAATATTCATTTGCAGGCATAACCACAAACGATAAGAGTTTAAAGACGACCTTTAACATTTTTAATATGAACTCTGAACTTGATCTTCTTGTTAGAATATATGGTTTTGATGGTTTCTATGAATAGTGGTCGGCGATGATATAGATACAATTAAGATAACTTTTTATAAATTATGATTTAATTTTTTTAAGTTTACAAATTACATGGAAATACAAAGAATATGTAAATTTTTAACTTCTCTTTAGTTAAAATGTGCACGTGTGTCTGCTGTTTAAAAGCTTGGTAGAAATTAAAATTAAAATATGAATATATATAAAATATCTAAAGAATATTAAATATACAGTTAAACCATTAATAACGAATACATATAAAGAATTCATCAAATGTCGTATTCTTCACTTTCTGACAATGGAATCTTGCAGATATTTAGTTTTTTAATTAAATGATTATATGAAACTGTTCCCGCATATTCATGGCTATCTATTTATTTTCGTAAATACTGAAAATTACGTAATAAAGTATAAGACTCACTGAAAAATTGTCAAGACGACATTTGATAAATTCTTCCGATGTATTCGTTATGAAGGGTTTCACTGTTTGTTTATTGTGTTGATATATACGAAGAGGACTGTATATAAATTAGTAATCTCTGTTTGTGTGAGGCCGTTTCTTACATAAACTACATTGGTCGACAACATGACGTCTCCTATAGTGTTCGTCATTTTTACGGAAAAATAGTATTTTGTTCAACGCGTTCTTCCATGAGTTATTAGTGTCTGAGAGTCCGACCACATACATACCCATATGCGATCCCTATTGACGGGAGAAAGAGGAAAGCTTAAAAATATTTAGTCATAGTCAATATCTTTATAACATGTCACTAGGTCACACCAGCAGTGGCGCCCATAAAGGGGGTTATTGGGGTCATTTACCCCCCCTAGAATCCTGGGGGTAATTACCCCCCCCCCCCTTAGAATCCTGGGGGTAAATACCCCTCCCTAGAATTCTAGGGGTAATTACCCCTGAACATATATTCAGGCCCTGAATAGCAGGGTAATTGTTTGTCACGATACTTAGAGAAACAAGAGATTGCTTTTAATTCATAAAGTAACCCTTCGTCTAAAGGAATTGTTTGTCACGATACTTAGAGTAACAAGAGATTGCTTTTAATTCAAAGAGTAACCCTTCTTCTAAAAGGAATTGTTTGCCACGAGCTTAGAGTAACAAGAGATAGCTTTTTTTCTTAGAGTAACCCTTCTTCTAAAAGGAATTGTTGCCACGATGCTTAGAGTAACAAGAGATTGCTTTTTTTCTTAGAGTAACCCTTCGTCTAAAGAAATTGTTTGCCACGATGCTTAGAGTAAAAAGGGAAAAAGGGGAAGGAGGACAGGGGAAGGAGGACAGCTGGGAAGGGTGGTAGGGGAAGAGAGCAGGGGATGGGTGTAATGGGAAGGAAGGTTTACCTAGTTGAGCTGAAGCTGATCCATGTTTAAAGCATTGATCTAGGTTTCCACTAGAACCAATAAAAAGAACTGAATACTTTCCTAAATATTATTTCATAATTTTCTCTTTTTGCATGAAAATTCATCCTAAAGAAAAATAGCACAAATTGGAAGGAGAATTCAAGGTCATTTTGATTTCCCTTTAATTTAAGAGTTTCATCAACGATTCACACCATAGATTAATACTATAATTTCACAAAAGGAAAATATTTTCTAATATTTACTAGAAAAGAGCAAAGTTGTGAATCGATTATGTAGCTCTATAATAAACTTTAAAATAAGTGAAAATTATATTGCCGCACTTGGTGTTATTATAAATCGGTTTGGTTTTAAAAACCTTCAAGATTTCAAAAACGTATTCTGTTCAAGTTTACTATTAATAAATATTTTTATCTTTACAAACGGAAAAGGATCCAAATACGATCCTTATGACATTTGGATCCTTATGATTGTTTTCAGAGCGTTTTTGGTTAGTTTTTTAATTTTAAAAAACATTTGATTTTTTTACACTATGCAAAATTTTGACGCTGAAACAAAATATTTTCAAAAAACGAACCAAAAACGATACGTAAAAAGATGTTTATAAAACGAACCAAAAAAATTCTTTAAAAAATGTTTATAAAAACGAACCAAAAACGATACGTATTAAGATGTTTATAAAACGAACCAAAAAATTCTTTAAAAAATGTTTATAAAAACGAACCAAAAAATCCTTTAAAAAATGTTTATAAAAACGAACCAAAAAATCCTTTAAAAATGTTTATAAAAACGAACCGAAAATGATCAGAAAAAAAATGTTAATAAAAACGAACTAGAAACGATCCATAAAAAATGTTTATAAAAACGAACCAAAAACAACCCTTAAAAATGTTTATAACAACAAACCAAAAACAATCTCTGGAAAAATATTTATAAAAACAAACCAAAAATTATCCATAAAAAATGTTTATAAAAACGAATTAAAAAGGATTCGTAAAAAAATGTTTATAAAAACGAACCCAAAAAAATCTCTATAAAAATGTTTATAAAAACGTACCAAAAACGATCCGTAAAAAGATGTTTATAAAAACGAACCGAAAATGATCCGTAAACAAATGTTAATAAAAACGAACTAGAAACGATCCTTAAAAAAATGTATTTAAAAACGAACCAAAAACAACCCTTAAAAATTGTTTTTAACAACGAACCATAAACAATCTCTAAATAAAAACGAACAAAAAACAATCTCTAGAAAAATGTTTAAAACAACGAACCAAAAACAATCTCTAAACAATGTTTATAAAAACGAAACAAAAACGATCCGTAACAAAACGTTTATAAAAACGAACCAAAAACGATCCGTAAAAAAATGTTTATAAAAACTAACCAAAAAATAATCCGTAAAAAATGTTTATACAAACGAACCAAAAAAAATCTCTAAAACAATCTTAAGAAAAATGAACCAAAAACGATCCGTGACAAAACTTTTATAAAAACGAACCAAAACAATCCGAAAAAAATGTTTATAGAAACAAACTGAAAATGATCCGTAACAAAATGTTTATAAAACGAACCAAAAACAATCCGTAAAAAAATGTTTATAAAAACGAACCAAAAACGATTCTTAAAAAAATGTTTAAAAAACGATCCCAAAAAACCCAACATAAGGCACATCACTAACCACACTATTAAAAAAAGTTTGCTTTTCCGAATTTGTTAATTTAGTTCTCCGCTCTAACTTACCTAGAGCCATGTCTTCATTTCCCATCATCTCACCCTAGAATATGATTTTGTTAACATGCTCCTTTTAAATTTATATTTCTCAATAGAAGATTAAATAGTAAGCAATCCCTTAAAGTTTCTCATTAGAAAATTAAATAGTAAATAATCCCTTTAAGTTTCTCAATAGAAGATTAAATAGTAAGCAATCCCTTTAAGTTTCTCAATAGAAGATACAATAGTAAACAATCCCTTTAAGTTTCTCAATAGAAGATTAATTAGTAAACAATTTTCTTTAAAAGAGCAAAACATGCCTTGAATTTTAAAAGACGACATTTGTTACTTTAGGAATATCTTTGACTTTAACCAATTGATCCGTGCAGATAAAATACTTAAACATATTAAAGAGCATCAGGTTAGAATGAAAATGAGATTAAAAATTTAGAATTACAATTATTATAAAACAATCATAACTCCAAGTATGAATTAAATATCAATGCTAGCGATTATTTTCAATTGTGGTTTCCATTATTTTTTTAACTTTTCTTCAGCATGCAGGAAAACCTCTCGGAATTTTTGGAATCAAACATTTACTAGCTGAAGGGCCCGAAGTTGCCCATGGAAAAAAATTATCGAATTTTTTTTGCCTTTAAAACCAACCGGTCACCCATAAGTGCCCACACAAAAATTCAGCCATTTCGGTCCAGCCGTTGGCCAACTATAGGGAACATATATATATCCGAATGTCTTGTTTTATTATATAGAAGATATATTCCAAATTATTGATCATAAAAAGGTTTCAAGGGTAATGTTTAAAATCGGGCATTGTCATTTACTTTAGTACAAATTTTTTTCTTCCACTATTCTGTACACTGAACACTACTGTACTGTACACTGTACAATGTACTATTCTGTACACTGAACACTTTACTGTACTGTACACTGTACACTGTACAATGTACTATTCTGTACACTGAACACTGTACTGTACTGTAGACTGTACACTGTACCTTCAACTTACAGTTACCATCATTATATTGAGAAGGAAATACGTCAAACATTTTCTTAATTCTGGCAAACAAAATTATTATTATTAAAATATTAATTATTATTATTGTTATTGTTATTGTTATTATTGTTATTATTGTTATCATTGTTATTGTTATTGTTGTTACTGTTATTGTTGTTACTGTTATTGTTGTTACTTTTATCATTGGTATCACTATCATTATTATTATCGTTAAATTATAATTTAAGCATTATTTTTAGTGGTGTTTTTCCCCATAAAATTTACCTGTACGACCTGTCAGCAATCACTGCTAGTATAACAATTAAAATGAATATTTTCACGCTCATTTTCATTTATAAGTTGCTAAATCTTTGTGTGTAAACTCAAGGACAATAGAATACAAGGAGGGGGCGGTAGCTTTCCCGTACAATTTGCTATCACGTTTTTGGACTGTTGAAGATGATAAACAGACATCTGGCGAAACTTCATCTAACGCCAAACATCTGGCATCTCTGGCGTTAGATGAAGTTTCACTGTTTACTAAATCCTGTTTGTTTACATTAGATCGACTGCCTTTGTTATTGTTGTTACGCAGTGTACAGAAAACCTATCGCCCCCTCCTTGTATTATATATATAAACTCAAGGGCCTTGAGTAAACTATAACTAGCAGTGTTGCCAAGACAAAATTTTAGACCACAGCCAAGTTTTTTTTTTACAGCCATTTTATAGCAATTTTCTTAAAAACTTAAAATTTACCTATTTCAGTGGGTTTTTACCCCTACTAGATAAACGTGTGTGATAGCTATTTACTGAATTTTATAGAAACAGCACTGTTTCTAAAGTCATTTCATTATAAACTAAATATTTATTTCAATTTTAACTGGTTTACAATTCTATCTCTCTATGGAATACTTTTTCTCAAGATTAAAGATTGTCACCAATAAATCGGTGATTAACAATAAAGTTTGCAGCTTTTAACCCTATTCCTGCTGGGGGGGGGGGTCAATTTGCCCCCCCCCCTGTAGTTCTTTTTACATAACTCAAAAAGTATTGGTCTGAGGCTGTTGAAATTTTCTGACTTTTCTTACATACCCAAAGCCCTCCCTTTAGGCCTGAAACCGGGCTTTAATACTAACTGCCTGAGTCCTCAGGCACACTGCCTGAATGACTGCTTTTGCCTGTAACAAACTAAATCTTTGTTTTGACCCACTTTCACTTGTCAGATTTTGATAAAATTTAGCTTTTTGGAAAGCCTATGACATAAGGAAACGGATTGCACAAGTTTTGCGGAAAAAAAATTGCAAATTTTTTGCAAACAACCTGTCAAAGGAAATTTGCACATTTTTAGTTTTTCTTGATTAAAAATCAGGTTATTTAAAATTTTGCAAAAATTTTTGCATATTTGAAATGGCATGGTCAAGGGCTTTTCAAAAATGTATAATTTGTCATTTTTTGGACAAATTTTTTTTGCAAACATTTTTACTATAAAACTGGATTTTGCGATAAAAAATTCAATTTTCGAAAATTTGCAAATTTTTTTGCAGATTCTAAAAGTAGAGCACAAGAGCTTTCTAATGATGTATCATTTGTCATATTTGGACATAAAACATGGGATTTAGAGGGGGGTCAAATTGACCCCCCCCCCCAGCGTATCCTGGTTTTCAAGTACCCCAGCAGGGATAGGGTTAAAAGCCTAATTTTGAATAATATTGAAATATTTTTGATATATCTACTCTGCATTTAAATAAATGTCCACTCAAGTGATTTGCGCTAATACAATGCCCGTGTACACTGATAGTTTGTTCTTCAAAATATTGTAATATTTTATTTGAATTTGAAACTATAGCTTTTATAGGTCATTTTTATTTTAATGACAACCTGGGTCAATTTCATGTTAATGACAACCTGTGTCAATTTTATGTTAATGACAACCTGGGTCATGTTTATGTTAATGACACCCTGGTCAATTTTATGTTAATGACAACCTAGTTCATTTTTATGTTAATGACAACCTGGGTCATTTTTATGTTTATGACAACCTGGGTCATTTTTATGTTAATGACAACCTAGGTCATTTTTATGTTAATGACAACCTGGGTCATTTTTATGTTAATGACAACCTGGGTCAATTTCATGTTAATACAACCTGGGTCAATTTCATGTTAATACAACCTGGGTCAATTTTATGTTAATGATAACCTTATAGGTCATTTTTATTTTAACGACAACCTGGGTCAATTTCATGTTAATGACAACCTGTGTCAATTTATGTTAATGACAACCTGGGTAATTTTTATGTTTATGACAACCTGGGTCATTTTTATGTTAATGACAACCTGGGTCATTTTTATGTTTATGACAACCTGGGTCATTTTTATGTTTATGACAACCTGGGTGATTTTTATGTTAATGACAACTTGGGTCATTTTTATGTTTATGACAACCTGGGTCATTTTTATGTTATTGACAACCTGTGTCAACTTCATGTTAATACAACCTGGGTTAATTTTATGTTAATGACAACCTTATAGGTCATTTTTATTTTAATGACAACCTGGGTCAATTTCATGTTAATGACAACCTGTGTCAATTTTATGTTAATGACAACCTGGGTCATTTTTATGTTAATGACAACCTGGTCATTTTTATTTTAATGACAACCTGGGTCAATTTCATGTTAATGACAACCTGTGGTCATTTTTATGTTAATGACAACCTGGTCAATTTTATGTTAATGAAAACCTAGGTCATTTTTATGTTAATGACAACCTGGGTCATTTTTATGTTAATGTCAACCTGGGTCATTTTTATGTTAATGTCAACCTGGGTCAGTTTTAAATTAATGAAAACCTGGGTCATTTTTATGTTAATGTCAACCTGGTTCAATTTTAAATTAATGAAAACCTGGGTCATTTTTGTGTTAATGACAGCTATTAACATTTTGATTTAAATTACAACTTGAACATGTATGTGTTTTCCGAGGCATTTTTAAACTTGTATACTCATTACTCTTATAAAGAATAGGTTGGTTCGAACTTTAACTGTACTCCCTTAGAGCTTAGGGTTTGTGCGGGATAATGCTCCTAAATATTCTAAGAACTTTGCAAACAAAATTAAGAATTATTTTTTAAATGCCGAGCTGAGAGCAATTTTAAAAAAATAATTAAAAAAGTCACCAGTAAAACTGAAAATATCAATTTATGTTACTGTCTTGTGTTATCATGTGAAACAATACGTTTTTTTGGCAGGGATTTTTACTTTTTTTGTTTGTTAAAGGTTTGAATTTAAACCGAAAACAAACAAAACAAGTAAAAATCACAACAACAAAAACATTATTTCCCCAAAATTATAACACAATACAGTTGGATATATAAATTTATTTAATTCAAGTTTTATCGAATTGTTTAATTTTTATTGAAATCCATGAATTAAATAAAAAGGGAAACCTGTTTTGCCGGTATAAAATTTTACTTATTTGCCTCGGAACTTTTTATACCCAAGATCATGAAATTGTGAGTAAAAATGTAGGATAAAAATGTTCTCGAAATTTAAAAATTTTATTTAACCATTTAGAGACAAAAAATTGGTTTTTGAATTAAAATTTAGCAGAATCACTTAAATCTCGTTTTTTTGACCAGAAATCAAACAAATTCATAAATAAAAAAAATGTTAACAGTATTCAGCGGTTTAAGATACATCTTTTGATACCTTTATCGATAAATTCAAAGAAAAAAAATCGGTCCTTCAAGTGATTTTTTTATTTTTTATTTCTATAAAATGGCTCTCAGCTCTCCGTTTTTGAAAATTTTTGAATCATGTTTTTTCAAAGTTTTTACAATAGAAAGAGGCAGGTATATTACTAAAGGGCCTTAAGCTTGGTTTCAAAATCTACTCATCCTAATAAAGAACGTCTGTTTGGTTTCTGCTCTTTTTTGGTTGTATGTCCGATCATAACTCTTTAACCCTTTAATCGATTTGCATAAAATTTTGATTGGCTAGAACCCCAAGAATGTTCCAAGTTTGATTTAAGCATTTTGAATTTTACCACCTTTGACCAATATTACCGACCTCTGATTCCACCAAAAGATGGAGGTTAAGTTACTTTATGTCCCTTGGGACAATTAAATAAAACAACCACAAGGTCAGCAAATTTTTATCTGAAAAGACGATATGATTTTGGACAACTACTTTTTCGGCAAATTACAAATTTTACTTAACCATGGCTTTCCTCGACCAATTTTGGCGACATAACATATCTCGCTGCGCTCTGGATGTTTTAAAGGCAAATTTGTTTTTTGGAGCCCTTGATAAAGTAAAATTCCCTCGTAAAGTAGTTGTAAGTAATTATAGTGGATTACACCAAAAGTTGTTTCCAGGCCAAGTTGAATTTTCAAGCTAGTACGTATATAAAGAGGATTAGTGATAATTGAGAATATTATGTCTAGTGATTAGACAGAGTTGCTAACCAAATCTGATAATTCAAAGAAAACCAAATTCATTATTTAATATGCATTCTTTTAGTTGGATAAAATTTATCTCAAACAGCAAAGCATTTTGTTGATGTTCAATTGAATGCATTTATTATCTTATGATCACCATGAAGAATTCCATTCTTTCGTTTTCTTACACTTTATTTTTAGTTTCTTCTTTTCAGTTGTTTTAAAGAAAAATAAATAATAACAAAGAAATAAAAAAGGAGGGAGGGGAAAGAAGGATGAGGATGTATATGCATGCATTGCACTAATATAATTTCTAGTATTAGAAAGAAAATCCTGAGTTTAACTGCAGTTTCAGTTCTATATAACCAACAATAACCAGCTTAATTGGGACACATTAAACTAAACAATAAAACTGTATAAACTAGTCAAAATTAAATTTGCTAAATGTTTCAACTCTTGGTACTAGGAACCAAAAGTTGGATCAAGTTTCTAGTTTCTTTTCAAGTTGAGTTAAAAGGTTATTTGTCAGGAATATTTAGCGTTGTGCAATTCTGCAATTTTATTGGCAAAGTTAAAACCACTTTCGTAGAATAAAGTCAAATTCAAAGAAATTACATTAGAATATTAAACAAAGGAAGATAAGTAAAACAAAGAACCAAAAGTGTTAGGAATCAATGACCTATAGAAGAAAGGTAACTTTGCTCTCTTTATCTATATATAAATTTGGCTTGTCTGTTTGTTTGTTTGTTTGTCTGTTTGTATCCAATAAACGTCAAAACGGCTGAACCGATCGGGCCCAAATTTTTTGTGGGACATCTAGGGACTCCAGGAAAGGTTTATGAATCATCAAAATTTCAAATATTTGTCTCCATCAAAATTTGATCGTCATTAAATTTTTAAAAATTTTGAAAATCCGCGAAATTTTTTGTGAAAATCCGCGAATTATTTTTGTTTTGTTTTACGATGTACACAAAGAGAACATGTTCACAATTAATTTAGGAGATGGGCGCGAAGTGCCCTCTAAGGCTAGAAAGAAGGGCGCGAAGCGCCTTGAATTTCTAGTTTATTTATAACTTTCTGCCTTCAGTTTTATTTTGTGTACAATGTATATCTCTTCTTTATCGTCATTTTCCTTTTTCCTGGTTTATCTGCAAGTTTCTTTTGATCCAGCCCCATAATTTTAGTTTCCGTTCATTCCGTTCATTTCTTTTCTTACCAATGCATTCCAAGCTTTAAACTATTCAATGTATAAGCAGCAAAAAGTAAAACTAGGCCAAAATCTTGTTTCCAAGCAGTCGAAATATATATATATAACAAAATATTCAGAAATTCTTTAAATATAATATCATTAGATTAGATTGAATTGGATAGGATGATAAGGATTTGATAGGATTGGATAGGATTGGATAGGATTGGATAGGATTGGATATGATGATAAGGATTTTATAGGATTGGATATGATCGGTTAGGACTGAATGGGATTGGATATGATGATAAGGATTTTATAGGATTGGATAGGATGGGATAGGATTGGATAGGATTGGACAGGATTGGAAAGGATTGGATATGATTGGATAGGACTGAATGGGATTGGATAGGATTGGATAGGATTGGATAGGATTGGATAGGATTGGATAGGATTGGATAGGATTGGATAGGATTGGATAGGATTGGATAGGATTGGATACCTCCTACCTCCTACCTCCTACCTCCTACCTCCTACCTCCTACCTCCTACCTCCTACCTCCTCCTACCTCCCACCTATGCATACATCCTCCTGAATTATGGTCCTTAGTCCCCTAGAGAATATAAACAGAACCTTCTCTAATTATCTAATAAAATATCATTTCACACAAATATGCATTCTACAGGCTGTCCAAAAATACTTTCGAAACCCAGGAATAATGAATAAAAATGTACGATCTGTCTGAAGTTTATTTTTTTCTGATTGTATAAATCACTTCTGAATTATTCAACGCAACCGCAAATTAATTATTATGATTTTTTTATAAATTGTTAGTCGATCCAATTTTCGGCAGTTTAAATCTGTACCTAACTACATGTATGTAAGAATGTTACAATTTGTTTCTGAATCTTTTCAGAAAAAGTAAGCTAGGTCTATTTAGTGTATTTTTTGGATTACCTTGATTCTATATCTCAGCTAGACGCATATTATTGAATGCCTGAAAATATGTTATTCAGATTTTCTGGAGCCTCTGTAGTAAAACATCAGACGGATTTCAACTACGATTACAGTTTGATTGATTAAATATAAATTTTTCGCCTTTTCTTTTTGATACTTGTTTTGCCCTGGTTAGTCCAGGATGACATGGTCATTTTTTATAGTCCTCATTTTTTAATAGATTCGAAATATCTATAGGGTTCTGAGATCGGGACTTTGTTTTGTTCATCCGGATTCAGAAAGGACTTATCCTTATCTTTGTAGTCCGACGGATTAAGTAAAACTTTTAGGATATCTCTAAAGCGTCAGCTATATTGAGATGAATAGGCTATAGAAAGAGATTTCGTAACCATTAGACAATTTTTTTTCACAGATTGACATCAAACTTTCCATTTTAGATATCAAGCCGATTCAGCTGTTAAAGATAAACGATATCTTATTCAAAAGTTCAAATCTCTGAATTATCTGGAACATTTCTGGAGTTGATTTTTTTTCGAAACCCCCTGTATTACGGAGTGCAAGAGCTTTCTTCCGCGGAAAACAGTCCAATAAACATTTATATAACAACATAAAAGAGTACTTACGAGAGATGCATTCATAATAAATTAAAATATATATATATACACAATGTAAATGCTGCAGGTTATATCAAGAAGTTTGGATATAAGAAATATATAGATCCCACAAATAACTTTTTTCTTTAAAAGGTAAATTCATCATAAAGAGAGAATGAATTGTAAACAAATGAGTATACATATTTATTGCGTTTGTGTACAATAATATCTTTTATGTCATTTTAATTGGTATTATTTTGCCGAAATTTTTATTTTTCTCCAGTTTGTTTGAGATCAAGATGAAAGAATTTAACTTCACACCTCACATCGTTTAGTGAGAAAATACTCTCATTTGGATCGCATGGATTAATGATAACAATATAAATAGTTTTATTAGATTTGACTCAACTTATTAAATAGCAGGTCAATAATTTTAGTTTAGCTGACTATTGTAGAACACGAGAACAGTTTCAGCCTTAAACCAAAAATTGCTGGGACTTTTTATCACAATTTCAACTGAACATATACATTTTTTTTGCCTTTTCTCTTTTATACCTTTTTGTCGACAAATGCGTTTTAAATGAAAAATTTAAAAAAGAAAACTCCATAAGTTTTTAAATTGTTGAATTGCAGACCAAAATACGATTGAATTCAGATAGAACAAACCGAACTCATCTCGTCCAGGTTGTGGTTAGTCCATGAGTGAAGACGATATAGTACGGACTACAACGGGAAAAATTAGGTTTAAAACTCAAAATTTCAAGAGCTGGTCGATAAAGTTACTTTATCAACTGTTGGAGGGCGATAAAGTTACTTTATCCACCTTTGTAGGGTGATAAAGTTACTTTATAAACTGTTGTAGGGAGATAAAGTTAATGTATCAACTGTTGTATGGCGATAAAGTTACTTTATCAACTGTTGTAGCGCGATAAAGTTACTTTATCAACTGTTGTAGGGTGATAAACCTACTTTATCAACTGTTGTAGGGTGATAACGTTACTTAACCTTTCCACAACGGGAAATATTAGGTTTGATAAATTCCCTCAAAATTAAGAAAAGCAAACTGAACTAAACAGACGGAGAAGGTCAAATTTATGCAATATTGCTGGTACGACTTTAAGACCTTATAACTTCTCTAGTTTTGATTTTACCCACAGGTATAGGAAGAGTAAAACTACTCGGTTGCATATGAAACATTCTAAACATGGTTTTCTAGTTAGTAGCTCTTCAATATTATTACATTATTAAAACTATCTGAGATGTCAATCTTACGTAGATTTCAGTTTGACTTGACAGGTCATGTATCTAATACAAGCATTACCTAATTAAAGGACTGGTTTATAAAAGGAATTCTCAGAAAGATTTTTTTGTTTCAGCATGCATTCATGTTCATCCCGTTCTTTATGGTTCAGAAAGTTAGATTTTTTAAAAAGTGGCAGTAACGTGAAGCATTTCAAGTCTTAATTCCTGAATTTAATTTTAAAAACTGGACAATTTTACGCTTGTCCATGGGACAAGAATATTTTTGCAGACGACGTTTAGCCAAACAAATGTAGATGTAGCCTGTTTTTTCTACAATCTAAATTCATCTTCAACGAACAAGAAATTTTTTTGGATCATAGTTCATGTCGACATCTTTTTAACCCTCTTTAATGGGACTGTAAAGGAAAAAAGAAAAGGGGTATAGGCTAAAAAGTGAGCATGTTAGGAGTTGATTGAGACCTATAAGAGTTCTATTTGATCTTCCTGTCGCGAGAAATTGATATAAAACTGTGTCAAAAATATACCAAAGCTTATATATGTAATATTTGGTATATGATTCTTGGTTTTCAACAGATCATATTCAGCAAATACGCAACCAATCTGAAAACTATTATATCCCAGAGAAGCCTGAAAAACTCAGGTTTGCTCCTTTTATTATTGTAATTTAATTCATTTTCATTTTTAATAAATATAATTGATAATATTATTTATACGTCAGTATCACGTGACCAAAACTCCAACCAATTGCAGTGCAGTATTATTGTCACATTTCACGTGACAAGTAAGCTCTAATCATGTCGTGCTGGGTCGACTATAGGCCTATCAAATCAATGAAGACGATTCAAACATGGCATTACAAAAGTTATGTGTTTCTTTACTTCTCCATGACTGTGAATAAAGTGTTGCAAGGTTTTACAAAAAAACGATGAGAATTTTGCATTATTTTTTTTAAACTAAAGTAAAATCAAGTACTTTATAAATCTTAATTGTACATGTCTGAGGGTTACAAACAAGTGTATAGTGAGTTAATTAGGTAAAATCAAAGACCACTTTAAGACACTGTAAAGTCGACCCAGTCTAAAAAATTGCTCCAGCTTTTCAAACCGGTTTGGATCTATGTGGATTGTAGAGTAGAGAGAAAAAGAGGATTAAAAGAATTTATATATTTTGGTAAGATAATAAATAATGGTATATATAAGCTTAACTGCATCTGTTAAGAATAAAAGCCTGCATAAAAAGAATTCAAGTGAATACTTTGCACAGAGTTAATGTCTATTTCACAGATGTCAAGTTAAATGCATTATCTGCATTGAAAGGGCTTTTCTGTGCTTTAAATGTTCTAGAATTGGTCCTATTTAATATAATTCAACAGACATTCGTTCTCTTTCGGTTTACATTTTTATTATTTAAGCCTTTTTTGTATCCATTGTAGGGTTAGGTCGGGATTTTTGTATCCATTGTAGGGTTAGGTCGGGATTTTTTTTAATCGGTAAAAGTCAAGTTTGAAAACCAAGATCACAGAGTGGTGATAGATTATAGACCTGTAGCATTTTCTGTTGTAATGATTAGTACAATCTTTATTACCCATGATATTAATATATCTTATCTATTTCAATGTGACTCTGACCGGCCAATCCGGTCAGTTTGATTTACCTGTATATAAATAAATTAGTACTTCAGGAATCGTTGTGTTATACGGACGAATACAGAGCCTTGAGTTTTGGCTAGAGATAGAGTCAGTGAGACTATAATTAGACTTTGAGTAGAGTAATCTCGGGACCTAGATTTATTACAGACCAGAGAAGAATAGACAACTAATTGTAGAACTTCAGGGGACATTGGATATTTCAAACTTAGATTTTGTGATGTAACAGAACCATAGTTTGAAGATCTATGACAATTGGGTTGCAAAAATATAAGAATTTTACGGCGCTTCGCGCCTCCATTCCTGTAAATAATTTTAGCTTTTAACGTTGCTCTTAAAGTAAGCCATTTTAAGCGATTAACATTAAAATATTTTTGATTTATTTAAACTGTGGAAGCGAAGACAAGAGTTTCTTTAGACCCGGTTTTAATTTAATTTAATGCATTTGTTTTTATCCACTGCAAGAATGCATTCATGGATTCCCGTGAAAATGTTGAAAATGTTGAAAAAGTTGCACATTTTGGTTTCGGAGCCTAGCCTTCTTTTGCATCCAGAGCTTCTGCTGCATGCTTTAACATTTTCAGATCAATGTTTAACTAAGTTTGACGGGATGAATAAATTAATATTCTATTTTGAATTAAATCAACTACAATCAACATTTGCAACAGAAAAAAAAGACATATTCCTAGTATTTTGTATAAAAATGTTTCTTTACTGTGACTCATAAAGATAATTACTGAAATACTAATATAAAACATCTTGAATAAAAGTGATGAATAATTCCAAGCGTTTCTACATATATAATAAGAATTGGTCTCTAATTCTTTATCAGTCAAAGGTTTGCGAATCGAACATTCCGCTTTAACAAATGGAGGGTGTTTTGATTTCACGTCTACATTCCCTTTAAGCCTATTTCATTTTCATTTTTTTTTGTGTGAAAAAGAAATGCAGGGGCTGATGCAAAATGCCAAGTTCTCAAAACAATAATATTTAACTTTTACAAACTATCTTTGAAGTCCTATTTTATATTGTTTTTCTTATATCTAGATGATACTTGAATACTTTTCTATGAATCAAACAGAAGAAAAAGATAAATATTGTTTTGCCAGCATACTTTGACAATTTTCTATCAATTTATTTAAATTCAAATCATTTTCGTTTGCTCTCGTCTCAACTAATCTAGCTACAATAACACGATTATTTCAACTTTTCTTGGGACAACTTGGGATTTCTTTCTTAAAGGAATTTTTCATGTTTTTCAAACTGAATATTTTACCCAAAGATTCGAACGCCATAAGCTAATTTATCGGTCATAAGATTGTTTAGAACAAATATTAAATTTTTTTATAAATAACTTTATATATAAACTTTATATATTTATATAGTTTTTCCAGGGGCGTATTCAGGAATTTGTCAAGGAAAGGGCTCAGCACACGTTGGGGCATGAAAACCCCCTGAAATCAATAGATTTCACTGATCCAGGGGGGGCTTAGCCCCAATAGCCCCCCCCCCCTGAATACGCCTCTGAGTTTTTCAAAATAACTTATACTTAATCAAAATTTGCTGATTTTAACGATTACAAGAACAGTTGTTGAAGGGAGAAGGAGAATAATTAAGTTATAACAATGTTTGGATTAGGCTCAGTAATATAGAGACAAAGTTCCAGAAAAATACTGTTTACATTTCAATTTAGTAATTCAAGCTTTATACCATGGTTTATGCTAGACTATAAACCTTATTCAGGATATATAGGATATAATTTACTTGTAATATACAGGCATATAGTATACAGGATACGGGATACAGAACAAGATACACGATACATCTACAGAATCAGGATAAAAGGCCTGGATACAGGGTCATGATAGAGGGTCAGAACACAGGATCAGGATACAGGATAAAGGTACAGGATCAGGTTTCAGGATCAGAATACAGTCAGGATACAGGATCAGGATACAGTATCAGGATACAGGATCAGGATACAGTATCAGGATAAAGGATCAGGATACAGGATCAGGGAACAGGATACTGGATCAGGATATAGGATTAGGATTTAGGATCAGGATACAACATCAGAATAAAGGATCAGGATACATGATCAGGATACAGAATCAGAATACAGAATCAGGATACAGGATCAGGATACAGGATCAGAATACAGGATCGGGATTCAGGATCAGGATACAGGATCAGGATACAGGATCAGGATACAGAGCCAGGATACAGGATCAGAATATAGGATCAGGATACAGAATCAGTATTATGAATCCAACAAAAGAAATTAAAATTTCCAGATCTTAAAAATTATGTTCTTTCTCTCTTTATGATTAAAATTAATACGTTTGAAAAAAAAAACATGTAATGCTTCCTAATTATTGTTCATTAAAATTGAAAATACAATGCTAATTAGAATTAATCCTGTGAGTTGAACATTTTTTAGCTCACTGGAAAAGAATGATAAGTTTAATTTGACTAGTCGTATCGGGTGATTAATATTTTTTAAAGAATATCTTTATAAATTTTGATAAACGAGGACAAAATATACATTGATTGTATTTATGAATATTAAACAAAATGTGTCAAGCTTATTATATCATACATTATATCGTAAATTCAGTAAAGCTTTGATTTATAATAAAAAGCCATCTAACAAAGAATATAAAATTTACATTTAATGGATGAAGTTTGGTTTAAAAGTGAAAATATTTTCATGAGAATTTGAAAATACTTTAAATATGATAACGCGTATTATTTGGATTAAAAACATTAATGATCTATCCAATAAACTGAACGTTTAAACACACTTCATCAAATTCGAATATCGTACTTTTACTACTTCTGAATTGTTTCTGAATTGTTGCTGAATTAACTAAGAAATTTCAATTAAAATATGCTGGATGTTTACAACATTGAAAACTCAGTTTTATTAGCTGTACCGCACTGGATTTTAAGCAGAGCTAGAGCACATTTTTTGTACAATATGCATACAGCCTATAAACGGCAATATCCGGGACAGTACACCAAATGAACTATCACCTTCTAGCGAGATTATTGTGATCAGAGAATGGTGATATGTAAAGAGATTTTTTCAACAATAACGCAGCCACTAGCCAGCCTTAAAATATCTTTGATTGGCCAAGAGACGATTTAATGTGGCGCCTGGATTCATGATTGGTCTAAACTTCTAATTATTCTAAAGAAATAAACTTAATTCGTCAGGCTAAAAAATCCAGTTTAGTTCTTTCTGAATTGATCAATAATAATAGACGTACCCTACATACATGGTCTAGGGTGTAAGTAGAATCATTACAGTGACCTGTAACCTCCGATTAATATCAAGCACCGGGCCGATAAAGCAGATAGAACAAGCTACACAGTACATAAACCATAGATTAATACAAATAACAGATAGGACACTAGATGTGGTCTTTTAAAGATTTCTGTGTGTTTCGTACACAATAAGGAGTTACGCGTAATTGGAGTAGAACAGGCTCTCTCTCTGAAGAGGGCCTGGAAGAAATAATTGACCTAGCTGTTAAAATAATAACGTCCAGTCCAGGTTAAAAAAAAAACACCCATAAATTTTAAAATAAAGTTCTTTTGATTTATAGATTTTACTTTTATTGACTTAAATCTTGAAACCTAGAATGTATTTGAATTTTATCTGTCCTCCCACGAGATAGGAAAATGCAAATGCAATTTTAGAATGTTTAAAGATGCGGAAAATAACATTCCTTGCTGCACGGGGTATCTTTCGTATAGTTTTAGTTTAACCAGGCGTATACTGTCCTGTTCAATCATAAACCAGGCGTATACTGTCCTGTTCAATCATAAACCAGCTGTTTACTGTCCTGTTCAATCATAAACCAGGCGTCTACTAGCCTGTTCAATCATAAACCAGGCGTCTACTGTCCTGTTCAATGATAAACGAGGCGTATACTGTCCCGTTCAATCATAGAACAGGCGTCTACTGTCCTGTTCAATCATAAACCAGGCGTATACTGTCCTGTTTCATCATAAACCAGGCGTATACTGTCCTGTTCAATCGTCAACCAGGCGTATACTGTCCTGTTCAATCATAAAACAGGCGTATTCTGTCCTGTTCAATCATAAACCAGGCGTCTACTGTCCTGTTCAATCATAAACCAGGTGTATAATGTCCTGTTCAATCATAAACCAGGTGTATACTGTCCCGTTCAATCATAAACCAGGCATCTACTGTCCTGTTCAAACATAAACCAGGCGTATACTGTCCCGTTCCATCATAAACCAGGCCTCTACTGTCCTGTTTCATCATAAACCAGGTGTATACTGTCCTGTTCAATCATAAACCAGGCGTATACTGTCCTGTTCAATCATAAAACAGGAATCTACTGTCCTGTTCAATCATAAATCAGGCGTCTACTGTCCTGTTCAATCATAAACCAGGCGTAAAACTGTCCCGTTCAATCATAAACCAGGCGTCTATTGTCCTGTTCAATCATAAACCAGGCGTCTACTGTCCTGTTCAATCATAAACCAGGCGTATACTGTCCTGTTCCATCATAAATCAGGCATATATTGTCCTGTTCTATGATAAACCAGGTGTATACTGTCCCGTTCAATCACAACCAGGCGTCTACTGTCCTGTTCAATGATAAACCATGGGTCTACTGTCCTGTTCAATTGTAAACCAGGCGTCTTCTGTTCTGTTCAACCATAAACCATGGGGGTCTTCTGTCCTGTTTGATCATAAACCAGACGAATACTGTCCCGTTCAATCTTAAACCAGGCGTCACTGTCCTGTTTAATGATAAACCAACGTCTACTGTCCTGTTCAATGATAAACCAGGCGTCTACTGTCCTGTTCAATTGTAAACCAGGCGTCTTCTGTCCTGTTCGATCATAAACCAGGCATATACTGTCCTGTTCAATCATAAACCAGGCGTATACTGTCCTGTTCAATCATAAACCAGGCGTCTACTGTCCTGTTCAATCATAAACCAGGCACATACTGTCCCGTTCAATCATAAACCAGGCGTCTACTGTCCTGTTCAATCATAAACCAAGCGTCTACTGTCCTGTTCAATCATAAACCGGGCGTCTACTGTCCTGTTCAATCATAAACTAGGTGTATACTGTCCTGTTCCATCATAAACCAGGCGTATACTGTCCTGTTCAATCATAAACCAGGCGTCTACTGTCCTGTTCAATCATAAAACAGGCATCTACTGTCCTGTTTAATCATAAAACAGGCGTCTACTGTCCTGTTCAATCATAAATCAGGCCTCTACTGTCCTGTTCAATCATAAACCAGGCCTAAAACTGTCCCGTTCAATCATAAACCAGGCGTCTACTGTCCTGTTCAATCATAAACCAGGCGTCTACTGTCCTGTTCAATCATAAACCAGGCGTATACTGTTCTGTTCCATCATAAACCAGGCATATATAGTCCTGTTTTATGATAAACCAGGTGTATACTGTCCCGTTCAATCATAACCAGGCGTCTACTGTCCTGTTCAATGATACACCAGGGGTCTACTGTCCTTTTCAATGATAAACCAGGCGTCTACTGTTCTGTTCAACCATAAACCACAGGCGTCTGCTGTCCTGTTTGATCATAAACCAGACGAATACTGTCCCGTTCAATCTTAAACCAGGCGTCACTGTCCTGTTTAATGATAAACCAGGCGTATACTGTCCTGTTCAATCGTAAACCAGGCGTCTTCTGTCCTGTTCGATCATAAACCAGGCATATACTGTCCTGTTCAATCATAAACCAGGCGTATACTGTCCTGTTCAATCATAAACCAGGCGTCTACTGTCCTGTTCAATCATAAACCAGGCTTCTACTGTCCTGTTCAATCATAAACTAGGTGTATACTGTCCTGTTCCATCATAAACCAGGTGTATACTGTCCCGTTCAATCATAAACCAGGCGTCTACTGTCCTGTTCAATCATAAACCAGGCGTCTACTGTCCTGTTCAATCATAAACCGGGCTTCTACTGTCCTGTTCAATCATAAACTAGGTGTATACTGTCCTTTTCCATCATAAACCAGGTGTATACTGTCCTGTTCAATGATAAACCAGGTGTATACTGTCCCGTTCAATCATAACCAGGCGTCTACTGTCCTGTTCAATCATAAACTAGGTGTATTCTGTCCTGTTCAATCATAAAGCATGCGTTTACTGTCCTGTTCAATGATAAACCAGGCGTCTTCGGTCCTGTTCCATCATAAAAAAGGTGTATACTGTCCTGTTACATCATAAACCAGGTGTGTACTGTCCTGTTCAATCATAAACCAGGCGTTTACTGTCCTGTTCAATCTTAAACCAGGTGTATACTGTCCTGTTCAATCCTAAACCAGGCGTCTACTGTCCTGTTCAATCTTAAACCAGGCGTCTACTGTCCTGTTCAATCATAAACCAGGTGTGTACTGTCCTGTTCAATCCTAAACCAGGTGTGTACTGTCCTGGTCAATCTTAAACCAGGTGTATACTGTCCTGTTCAATCCTTTAAGCTGTCCTGTTCAATCATAATCCAGGTGTATTCTGTCCTGTTCAATCATTAAGCAAGCGTATACTGTCCTCTTTAATGATAAACCAGGTGTATACTGTCCTGTTCAATCATAAAGCAGGCGTTTACTATCCTGTTCAATCCTGAACCAGGTGTTTGCTGCCCTGTTCGATCATAAACCAGGTGTATACCGTCTTGTTCAAACCTAAAACCAGGTGCATACTGTCCTGTTAAGTCCAGAAGCAGGCGTATACTGTCTTGTTACATCCTAAACCAGGATTATACTATTCTGTTCAAGCATAAACCAAGTGTATACTGTCCTGTTTAATCATAAACCAGGTGTATACTGTCCTGTTCAAACCTAAAACTTGGTGTTTACTCTCCTGTACAATCTTAAAGCAGACGTATACTGTCCTGTTTAATCCTAAACCAGGATTATACTGTCCTGTTCAATCATAAACCAGGTGTATATTGTCCTGTTAAATCCTGAACCAGGATTAGACTGTCCTGTTCAATCCTAAACCATAATTATACTGTCCTGTTTAATCCTGGACCATGCGAATACTGTCCTGTTCAATCATAAACCAGGTGTAAACCGTCCTGTTAAAACCTAAAACCAGGTGAATACTGTCCTGTTCAAACATAAAACCAGGTGTATACTGTCATGTTCAATCCTAAAGCAGGCGTATACTGTCCTGTTCAATCCTAAACCATGATTATAGTGTCCTGTTCAATCATAAACCAGGTGTATAGTGTCATGTTCAATCATAAACAAGGTGATTGCTGTCCTGTTCAAACTTAAAACCAGGTGTATACTGTAGTGTTCAATCATAAACCAGGTGTATACTGTCCTGTTCAATCATAAACCAGGTGTATACTGTCCTGTTCAATCATAAACCAAGTGTATACTGTCCTGTTCAATCGTGAACCAGGCAAATACTGTCCTGTTCAATCATAAACCAGGCAAATACTGTCCTATCCACTCGTAAACAAGGATTTTACTGTCCTGTTCAGTCCTATAACAGGATTATACTGTCCTGTTCAATCCTATAACAGGATTATACTGTCCTGTTCAATCCTATAACAGGATTATACTGTCCTGTTCAATCCTATAACAGGATTATACTGTCCTGTTAAATTCTAAACCAGTATCATCGGATTTTGACATTTGAATATTTTCAGTTTTCTTTGAATACATATTTAGTTTTTAAGTATTTTGCAACGATTTTTGCATATTAAAAATCGCCGTTTGGTAAATTTTTTTTGCAGAATATAAAAGTAGAACCCAAGGGCTTTCCAAAAGTGTATAAAATGTTATAGATTTTTATCACAATAATGTCCCAGGTTTTGGACAGGGTTGCAAATTGAATTGAAAGATTACTCCATATTCAGTGGACCAGATATTATTCCATGCAACATAAAATGTCGTCTTCGGCTTGTCGTCTTCCTGAAGTAAACTGACATTTTGAATAATATTCATTTGTTTTATTCAGTAGCATTTACAAAAGGTAAGACTCTAATGACGACATGAAAATACACGGTCCTAAAGTAAAACGTGGTCTTCAGCTTGGAATAGGAATAAACATATTGTGTCAAAATATCAAAGAAGATTCAAGTTTCATAACTTTCATCAAACCTTCACGCCTTCAAACCTTCTTATTTTTTTGTCAGCGGATGCGTTTTAATTGGAAAAGTATTTTAAAACAACTCTATAAATTAAAATATTACACAACTTGCGATTGATTTAAAATTGAAGTGTTTAGCCCAGTTGACCCGCACACACTAAGTTGAACTATACAACTCTTGTGCGCTTGGTCTAGTAGAAGAAAATGGGTCCAACAATCAGTAGATGCAGTACTGCTACAGGGTTACCCACAAAGGATATTACTATAAAGACGACCTGAAAATGTTAAACTACAGAGCTTCCCATATCATATTAGATTACCTCCGATCGTTAACGCCAAAATACGCACATAATACTCGAAAAATCTAGCTTTTCTACAAAAAAAAGATTCTATTAGCCTAATTAAATTTTGTAAAATGATTTATTCTTCTTAAATTTTCTGGTTTGTCCCCCCCAAATCGTAATTTAGACCCATTGACGCGGTCTAATTTGATATGGGTCACCCTGTATGTCAATCCCAAGGTTGAATTAAGTTTCTGCAATAAGTAGAGTTTTTATTTGCTTAGAAAATGATTTTTGCAAAGAAAGAAACAAGTTTAAGGTTGCAGGGAATCATAAAGGTAAGGAAAGAGGCAGTATAAATTTTGTACAGTCGTCTCTGAAGTCTCATTCTTTGTGGCTTACCCTGTATGTCTTCAATTCTTTAAATCTGGTTTCTGGTCACACTTCGTATAAAAAAATCCGTGGCGATCATAAACAAGAAAGTGATGACGATAAATATTGTTTTATATTATGCGTACATTATACCCACAAAAGATTACACTTAAATTAAAGACGATCATGACCTCTATGATATTGAGGTTAAATGTAAACTTTAATACTTGATCAAAATTTTAAAAGGCATGTATAATGATCTGGCAAAGATAGAAACAAGTTCGTATTTGCAGGGTGTCATAAATAAAAAAATACATAAACTGTTTCCGTACAGTCGTCTCTTCTGTTTGTGAATTACCCTGTACAGTGTACGTCTCTTTGCCTTCTTTCTCTCTCTCAAATTATATCGTTCTATACCCTACATACCCTCCATACCCCCATCGCTATAAAATTTCTGAATAAATCCTAATATTCTCCATGGAAATATTAAACTGCTCAGAAATCCTTCAGTTCGTTCCTCTCCGTTCTACTCTTTACACTACATTGTTATTTGTAACCAAAACTTCGAACTAGAAACACACAGTTACTCATTTAATAGGTGAAATTATGTATAGTCACAACATGATAATTGTGAAGCCTACGTTTTCTCAAAATACTTCTAAGCACAAATATAATTACAATTTTATATTGTATTATTATTGGTGCTGAAACCTATCCGCAGTTAATTGAAGATCTAACTGGAGAACAACTTCATTTTCGCAAAGTTTAAAAATATCAAACTACTTGATCTTAGCGAGGTAAGACAAGACTTAAGAACTTTATAAATTTTTTTAAGAAATTTAATTCAATTTGAACATTATATAGTAATTAATAAATTTAATAGATTTGACTCAGGAATTGCCACTGCTCGTCTAATAAAACTAGGCTTTCAGGTCTCTGCGCGCCCATTTTCTATTTGTTAACATGTTTTTTGAATACATTGTAAAATAAACATAAAAAGCTAGCGGATTTTTTACAAACATTTCGTGGATTTTTTAAATTTAATGACAATTGAACTCTGTTGAAGACTTATTTTTGTGATTTTGATGATCCATAAAACTTCCCTGGGGTCATGTGAGGGCCCACACAAAATTTTGCACTGTTTCGTTCAGCCGTATTGACGTTTGTTGGATACAAACATAACAGACAAGAAAAGTTTATTTAAAGAAGAGGTAAATGAACTGTTTACATTCTACAGCTTCAGTTTGTTTAGAAGTTACCCCTGTACACTACAGTGTTCAACTAAATCTATAAAGAAGTGCATATACATTGCTGAATAAAATACCAGAAAACAATTGTGCACGCTCAAGGAAAAATATATAAGAATTTTGAAAATTAGACTTAAACCTAGAATACGTTGCCGAAAATTGGGTGGGTTAGTTTAACTAACCAAAGGCCAAGATGTTGTGACACTTCAAAATCGACCTGGTCTTTTAGTGTTTACAATTTATGGTAAATTATGATCTTTATAGTTGTCAGGATCTTTAAGAGAGAGTTATAATCTCGTTTGTCTGTTTGATTATCATGCAACTTTATTGAATGTCGTCTTACATGAAGTTCAACCTAGTTGTGGGGGATCTAAAACTTCTAAAAACTACCCAATAATAAGTACAGATGCTCTTCAGGTCGGTTTCCTCTCTTCGTTAACGTAAAAAAATCAATTTAATTTCAAACAAATCATTCAGATATTACAACCTATAGTCATCGATTATCTTTCGCTACATTTGTATATAGTTAATTTTTCATAATATATTTTAATTGTTATGATCTGAGAGTTACTTATAAAAACATTAATTCCTGTTTCGAGGATTTTTGCAAAGGAATTGACGACATTATCATATTTTCCAGGAATGTTCGAAAACAAGTTGCAAGCTAAATATTATTTTTAAAAATAAAATCAAAACATATTATAAAAAATCAACTATATACAAATGATGCGAAAGATAATCGATGACTATAGGTTGTAATATCTGACTGATTTGTTTGAAATTAAATAGATTTTTTTATGGTCTAAGTATATGTTGCATCTTTCTGAATTTGTATGGACACTACGTTCTTCGGTATAAGTCGTTTTTAACAATTTTCTCCTTATAGACGCAACAGATAGAAGTAAGATTTGTAGCGATCAAAAGCGCTTTTTTATCGCATTAAGCCTATACCCCCTTTCATTTTTTGCGAACACTCCCTTTAATATGTGTAGAAAAGAAAAGGTTTTTATGATTTAAAGGGACCGTTCACTTATTTGGGTAATATCGGGGTAAACTATAAAAAAGCTTATTAGCTATTGATTAGTATTGGTCTTACTTTTCCAAGACAACTGTGGCCGGAGAAAAAGCCAATTCTTCGTTCAGAATTCGAGCGCAAAGGGACAGTCTCTTTGTCAATAAACTTTTTGATGTTTTTTGTCGATGTCATAGATTTAAAAAAAAATTGAATATAAAATCAAACTGCAGTTTTTTTTTATAAAATTGCTATTTCTACCATAACATTTTTTAGCGCATTGAACATTTTGTATTGCACTTCTGTAAAATGCTGAATAGAACGCGGCATGAAAAATGCAAGGTTGTGCGCATATTGAAACGGGATTATAAATTATATTTGGGTAGTTGATAATAAATTAGACAACTATTTGAGGGGTGTCATCATCCAAGGGGGGGGGGGCGGAACTAGGATTTTCGATCTTTCTGGCAATAACAGAAATCGGTTGGAAAACTAGCTTCTATGTATGGAGAGAAAAGAATAGAGAGCGGTTCTCCCATCCTGCTCCAAAAGTTTTAATAATAAACAATTTCGGATTAGTCACAATTGCATCATTGTAAGTAAAGGTGTACATTTTATTTATATCGAACGCAGAGTTGAAGCTACGAACCGAAATTGCGTAATAATTAATTGATTGTCGTAGAGAACGTCGTCTTTGTATATACTTTTTACACGTTTTTATACGAAAAACGTAAATTTATTGCTAACTTAAATATCAAAAGTTATCATATTTTTGTATATAATAACTAACACATAATGGCATTGAAGTATGCTAAATTAAAATTTTGTTGGGGCTGTTGTTGCTGAAAAACGTCGAGAAGTGTTTCAGAAAAAGGGATCGGCTTTTTCTCCGACCACAGTTGTCTTTGAAAAGTAAGATTAATAGCTTATCGGCTGTTTGGTTTACCATGAAATTACCCAAATAAGTGAACGGTCCCTTTATGTGGGAAAGTATAAAGAACTACTAAGATGTTCCCATGTACGAAAATAAGTTTTTCAAATTATTAAACAATTCCTGTTTTTAACACTTTATTGTCACAATATTGGGTTCACTCTACGAAAGTTAAGTGTTGATTGAATTGATTAATCTGGAAAACCACTGACCGCCCGCTAGACACCCACCCCCTCCCCCTATATTTACCCCCTTTAATAACTCTCTCTTTCAAACTTTTTATTGAAACAATAAAGGTACAGATCTGAGAAAATTGTGTAATAATGATAAAAAACACACGAATATTCATTTATATATATACAAAAATGCTTCTCGCAAATTACTCTCTAATTTAAGGTATGGAATTTAAACTAGTAAAGACTTAACAACTCTGAGATCTGGAATAAGATCCTACATGAAATGAAAAAGGACCTCTCTTTTTGAATATAATAGAAAATAGAAAAAGACTTCTCGTCTAGGGTAAAAAAAGACTTCTCGTCTAATATCATAGGAAGAGGTTAGAAAAAAAATGAGAAAGAATACGAGAAAATATCGAGAAATGCACAAAACATTGGATAGTTAACCAATTTAGAATGTTTATATAGTTTATCAAATAAACACATCCTGTCATTGGACAATTAATAAGCGACGAGTTCTGAAATTTGTCTTACTTCCGCCCCCCCCCCCCTTTTTATTTACAATCAATCATACGATCAACATACATATTAGATGGGCGCGTTCAGTTTTTCATTTCGTTCGTGTTTTTTTATCGTTCAAAATTATTGATTTTGTTCGTTTTCTCACTGAACGATTGTTTAATAAAATAACTGGTTCAGTAATATCGTTCTTTTATGTGAAAAACTATCGTTTCTCAAAAGTTAAAAAAATCGTTCGTTTAGTAATACAAAACTATCGTTTTATCAAAACATTAATAAAAATCGTTCGTTCAGTGAAAAAACGAATAGCTTTTTTTCTAGATCTTTCAACCGAATTGAATTAAATAAGCATATTTCACATATAACGTTAACGTTGGACGTTAACCTTATATAGAATATATTCAAACGTTTCCTATAACTGTAACGTAGCGTACAAAAACGTAAATTTTATGTTACGTTACATTATCGTTGACAACTCTACTTCCTATATTTGCTCTACTCATATTTGTGCATAAAATTATAACAGTGGATGTGGAGGTAAGAGGTCACAAAGTCGTACCAGCAAATCTTTTATGAGTTAAAAATACAAAAGGTTTACACCACCAGGTTTCAAAGATATAGGGATTAGAAAACTTGGGTTTGTTGCAAAAACTTAGTTCTTTTTATAAATGTTAAGATGTTCTTTTTCATCTTAATTAAAATTCAAAGAAGACGACATTTCTTCAAGGCAGAGTTAGTGAGTTTCTCTCAGATCCTCTTGTTGAAAGCAACATACAGGGTTACTCACAAAGGATGAGACTTCAGAGACGATTGCACAGAATTTTGTTAGTCCGTTTCTTGCATTCAGGGTATCTTGTCGGCCAAAACATGGCTTATTTCTGTTCCTTTGTGGCCGGGAACTATACATTAGATACTAACATGCTACAATAGTAACCGATCAAAAGCGGAAGTATTGTCGTCTACGTTCTTTAAAAATTCAAAATTCCCGCTTATTAATTATCACTTTAAAAATTGGCTTGATTTAAAGAGATTATTATAGGAGCGCAATTTCAAGGGACACTTCATTCAAAGATGTCAATGTGCGATTTACAAAGGGTAGATGGTAGATGGTATAGAAGGTAGATGGTAGATGGTAGTTGGTAGATGGTAGATGGTAGATGGTAGATGGTAGATGGTAGATGGTAGATGGTAGATGGTATGGTAGATGGTAGTTGGTAGATGGTAGATGGTAGATGGTAGATGGTAGATGGTAGATGGTAGATGGTAGATGGTAGATGGTAGATGGTAGATGGTAGATGGTAGATGGTAGATGGTAGATGGTAGATGGTAGATGGTGGATGGTAGATGGTTGATGGTAGATGGTGGATGGTAGATGGTAGATGGTAGATGGTTGATGGTAGATGGTAGACGGTAGATGGTAGATAGTAGATGGTAGATGGTAGATGGTAGATGGTAGAATGTAGATGGTAGATGGTAGATGGTTGATGGTAGATGGTAGACGTTAGAAGGTAGATGGTAGATGGTAGATGGTAGATGGTAGATGGTATATGGTAGATGGTAGTTGGTAGATGGTAGATGGTAGTTGGTAGATGGTAGAAGGTAGATGGTAGATGGTAGATGGTAGATGGTAGATGGTGGATGGTAGATGGTAGATGGTGGATGGTAGATGGTAGATGGTAGATGGTAGATGGTTGGTGGTAGATGGTAGGTGGTAGATGGTAGATGGTAGATGGTAGATGGTAGATGGTAGATGGTAGGTGGTAGATGGTAGATAGTAGATGGTAGATGGTAGATGTTAGATGGTAGATGGTTGGTGGTAGATGGTAGGTGGTAGATGGTAGATAGTAGATGGTAGATGGTAGATGTTAGATGGTAGATGGTAGATGGTAGATGGTAGTTGGTAGATGGTAGATGGTAGAAGGAAGATGGTAGATAGTAGATGGTAGATGGTAGATGGTAGATGGTAGATGGTAGATGGTGGATGGTAGATGGTAGATGGTAGATGGTAGATGGTTGATGGTAGATGGTAGTATGGTAGTTGGTAGATGGTAGATGGTAGAATGTAGATGGTAGATGGTAGATGGTGGATGGTAGATGGTAGATGGTAGATGGTAGATGGTAGATGGTAGATGGTAGATGGTAGATGGTAGATCTTAGATGGTAGATGGTAGATGGTAGTTGGTAGATGGTAGATGGTAGAAGGTAGATGGTAGATGGTAGATGGTAGATGGTAGATGGTAGTAGATGGTGGTTGGTAGATGGTAGATGGTAGATGGTAGATGGTAGATGGTAAATGGTAGATGGTAGATGGTGGTTGGTAGATGGTAGATTGTAGATGGTAGATGGTGGATGGTAGATGGTAGATGGTAGATGGTAGATGGTGGTAGTAGATGGTAGATGGTATAAACATATTATAAATATTCTGTTAAGAATTAGTTGACAGTACTTTATTGTTTCAGTATGCTTAAAATAAAAGCTTGCATTATTTATCGTATCAAATTTCATCATTTCTTTCAAAAAACACGTTTCAGGTTTATTTTCTGAATCATAATTCTGAATGGCAGAATTTTCTACTCACAAGACTTTCTACGGCTTTCTTCTTTCACACAAAACATAAAAGCCGGCACTACATCTGTTTAGTGTATATAGTAAACTCAGGATACGTTTTAACCTACAAAATACCATTTAATTTCTCTTTAGAAAGATTGAGGGAGAAAGTTGAACATAGAACTTGAACAATATTTGTCTGAAACGAACGTTTGTGTGAATGTAAAAAGTTTAAGAGAGAGTATTCATCCTCTGCTCTTTAACAGCTGCTAGAATAGAAAGCTCTGGGAAATGTGAGAAACCTTTGAAGAAAAAAACTGAAATTTATTCAGTATACTGTTGGATTCCTGGTTCCACGCACTATACTTATATTGATAGTGACTAGCATGGCGTTTGAAAGTTTAAGTAATACTGATTATGCTGTGGTGGCCGGATACTTCATGCTTTGCCTGGGGATTGGGGTTTGGGTATGCAACAATTTATTTAATAACATGTGAAAGACGATTTTACACAAATAGTCAAATTAAGATTCAATATATTAAACCACATAAAATGTCAATAAGTCATTTTGATTTATAATTATTAAAACCAGCTGATTGCATTCCTCTAGCAATATCTAAAATATTAAAAACATTGGTTAATAGCATTTGTTTTTCTGTCTGTCAAATTAAAAATTCGTTAAATACATCCATGATATATTCATGTAATATTGATTTATGTGATATTGTTACAATGTCCGTAGTCCGTACTAGGTCATGTCGCTTATTCTGCTCGTTTCTATTTATAATAAAATAAGTGTCTCATCTGTCGTCTGTAATATTATTGTATAAATTGTCCGAATTATTGTCTTTTTTAATGTCTTACGGTCTAGCTTTAACATTGTCTAGCGTGGTCAGTTGTCAAATTGTCTGTTAATGTTTATGTTATTGCCTGTTTAATATTGTCTAGCGTGGTCAGTTGTCAAATTGTCTGTTAATGTCTATATTATTGCCTGTTTAATATTGTCTAGCGTAGTGAGTTGTCAAATGTCTGTTAATGTCTATATTATTGCCTGTTTAACATTGTCTAGCGTCGTCAGTTGTCAAATTGTCCGTTAATGTCTATGTTATTGCCTGTTTAATTTTGTCTAGCGTGGTCAATCGTCAAATTGTCTGTTATAATGTCTATATTATTTCCGGTTTAATATTGTCTAGCGTGGTCAGTTGTCAAATTGTCTGTTAATATCTATGTTATTGCCTGTTTAATATTGTCTAGCGTGGTCAGTTGTCAAATTGTCTGTTAATATCTATATTATTGCCTCTTTAATATTGTCTAGCGTGGTCAGTCGTCAAATTGTCTGTTAATGTCTATATTATTGTCTGTTTAATATTGTCTTATCAATTATTCTTTAATTTTGCCTGATATTTCTAATATTATTTTTAGTCCATGTTCCGGCCTAATAGGGATACAATAGAGGGGTATTTTCTAGCAGGAAAATATATGTTCTGGCTTCCGGTAACTATTCAACATTACATCTACAAGAAAATGCTAAAAAAAATTGCAATTTGATCATTAACGCTGACCAACCAGAATAATTTAATACATCAAATGATATCTTAATATTGATTATGAATTATGATACAGTGAAACCCTTAATAACGAATACATCGAAAGAATTCAACAAATGTCGTATTCCTCACTTTCTGATAATGGAATGTTGCAGATATTTAGTTTTTTAATTAAATGATTATATGGAACTCTTTAAAACTGTTCCCGAATATTCATGGCAATTTATTTATTTTCGCAAATACTGAAATTTACGTAATATAGTATAAACTCATTGAAAAATTGTCAAGACGACATTTGATAAATTATTCCGATGTATTCGTTATTAAGGGTTTCACTGTTTAAGTACAAAAAGATAAATTTATCTTTAGGAATGTCAATGTTAATAAATGTAGAAAAACAATACTTTGCATAACATTTGTTTGTTTGCAGGCAAAGCTGGGTTTCCAAGCAAGTCATAACACAATATTGCTTGAAAACTTTGAACAAAATTAGACAAGTCTACATTTAAATGTCATTGGGTTGGGCGTATACAGGATGTAATCTAAGGAGAGGGCAAATTTTCTTAATACGCCAAAATGTAGCCCCCCCCCCCCCCCCATTTGTTTAATATCAAGGATTGATATTCTTTAATTTCAAGAGACAAAAATTAGGGGGTTTTTTTTTGGGGGGGGGGGAGTCTGGCGTAGCCCCCTCTTAAATAGTCTTACGGTGGGACATAAAATAGTCTACGCCCCTGGTAAAAACACTTGTTTAGGTCGGAGCATCCCTGTTTGCCAGCAACATTGGAAGTGAGCATTTTATAGGTAAGAAAACCATTAATGGAATTTCAATTAATCTGTCTTCTTGTTTTCAAAAAGCGTCAAAACGGCTGAATCGAGTTGACCTAAAATGGTTTGGACGAAATTGCCCGGAAAATTTTTGACATTATTTCTTTCTTTAATTAATATAAATCCGCTAATTTAATCAGCAAAACTTTATATTTATTGGAAAAATAAATGAACAAATGGTGACTTGAAAAGCAAACAGTTAATAGATAAAAAAAATGTATTCCGTATCAGTAAACTAAATTAACCATTTGAAAATATGTTTTCGTTATAATTGGTCATTTCGTGTTTTGTTAACGTTTATTTTTGAATTTCATTACAGAATTTTTCCGTTAATTTTCCAAAAAAAAATAATATGAGTCCCCTAAGTATCTAGCATCTAAAAAAATGTTACCCCCTTTCAAAATTATATTTTTCCTAAAGAAGTTAGGTAATTTGTAGTTTTTTTTTTGGAGGGGGGGGGTTTATTAGGCTAGGAAAATTATGAATTTTGGGTAAAAAATATCCCAAAAAGTATGAAAAATCTGACTTTTGATGTTCATTTTCCCTCTCGATCAGCAAAAAGCAACCCTCTGCAGATGGCTGCTTAATGTAGACAAGCTAGTCGCGTAAATGACGGCAAGGTCCAGTAAGAAAAAAATGGAATGATAAAACACATTATATATTTTATATGAAATTACGATATAGTTACGGATCCTAAGTTAAATTCTTAAAAATTTGTTTTAAAATGTTTTTAACATATGTTACTTACATAAAAGTATTCAATGCTAAAAAAGAATGAAGAAACTCCTGAAAAATGGAGATTTTGGGTTTAGAAAATAGCGGAGAACTAGCTGTTTATGTGAATGCTGAAGCCTAATTATCCAAAAGTAGAATACATTAGGGAACCAAACAAAGAAACTTTTTACTGACGTAAATACGAATTAGGATACATTATGTATTAAAAATGTAAAACACACAAATAGTACTATTCTAATAATGAAAACCAAATTGTGTTTTTTCAGACAAAGACGAGCAATAAAATGGCAAAGACTCTTTCTTTATGAATGTAAAATCTCTATTATCGTTATCAGGGTTTCTATAAATATGTGTCTACACATTTGATTTTGTTTAAGAAAGATCTCAGTGTTAAACAAAACATTAGAAGTTACTTTTAAACTTTTTTTTAGTAGTTTTTTCCTTTTTGTACATTTGCGTAGCTTTTAATATGTTTTGATTAACCGCAGAGCTAATAACATATAGAATTTAGATCTCAATCGAACTACACACATTATAAATGAAATTAGTTTTTGCAAAAAATATAATTTTTTGAATTCCTGTTCCCTAAATCTTTGTAATCCGATGTTGTTGACCTTTAATATTTAAAATTATTTGAATTCTGTTGGATCAAATAGTTTAAGTTTAAAATATCAGGCTCCAGACATAAAGGGAATAGAAAATTGGAGTTTTTCATGGATTTGTTGTTGATCTTGTTGTTTTCCAGGGTTGGCGGGGTCCGGAGCTGCTTCAGGCTTAGCTACAGCTGCTTTTGAATACAATGTAAGTATATTAACAAAGAAACTTTTCAAACTAAATATATAAATTGCAATTTATGTTCTTTAACTTTAATGCAAGTTTTCAAGGCCCTTACTCATTAAGTTCAAAGCTTAATAATGAAATAATGTAAAATGAAGGAATGTAATGAAGGAAAAAAATATAATAATGTTGGTATTATATTTAACAAGCCAATTGTGATTATAAATTTGTTTCAAATAGTTATGGTTTATTATCTGTTATGTATTTCTAGTTGGGTAGATCTACATTATTCACCTGGTCATTACGAAAACCGGTTGGAAACCCAAAATTAAATTTTGATGAATTTATATCTAAAATGTTTGATATAAGAAAAGAAGTATTCAACACATGATTTGAATTTTTGGTTTCCTCATTTTGATATTAAATATAAATTTATATTTATATTCTTCCTGTAAGAAATTGAGTATTTGCCACAAACTCTGATTTTTTAATCCATATATCTTTTCAGCCCAATTTCTTAGACCTGAGATATTTCAAATTAAAAATTCTGTTTGACCAAATAATCTAAGTTTGAAACAGCAAAGGTCTAAACCATCAGACCATCAGATGGCGAAGATATAAGGATTCGAAAATTTTAGTTTGTGGCAAAAACTCAATTCCTTTGTTCAGTAATTTTATCTTTAGTCTCTGATTCTACTTCAACTGCTGGGTTTCGTTTTTCTTCCCGTGTTCATCGCGAGCAAAGTAGGTTATTTTTTATCACCAAAGTTTGAAAATGTCTTTACATTTAAATCAAAATTTGTAAAATTTAAGTTTTAAATTTTGCACATTTTCAGCAATATTATCTGTCCGTCTATTCAAAACAAAGTGCTTATAAAACATGTTCAAACTTTTGTAAGAAACCCTTACCTTTCGAAAATATGAATGTTGTGTTCGAAATTATAAACAAAATTCATATATTTGAACTAAATGTTTGTAATTGCTTTACCATATTCCAGATGGGACACCCCCTCCCAGGGACCTGGTACCCCCCCATGACGTGTTTGAAGATTATTCAACAAGTGTGGGTCCGAGGGACCTGGTACCCCCAGTGTGGGTCCGAGGCTGTTCAAATTTTTTTACTTTTCTGAATAACGCATGACCATAACGCATGTCTTCAAGCATACTGCGGAATGCCTTATTGTACCTATACCCGACTAAATATATATTTAGTCCTACTTTCAGTCTTAAGATTTCGACTCTTTATAACTCTTCGAAAGCCTTGAACAAAAGAAAGTAGATTGCACTATTTTTGCGAAGAAATTTGCACAGAAGCCTTAAAGAGAATTTGCACATTTTCAGTTTTCAATGAATAGCTTTTGAAAAGTTTACAAATATTTTTGCATATTTGAATTCGCCGTGGTAAGAGCTTTTTATAAATGCATATTTTCGCACTTTTTGTTTTGTACATATTTTGTTTAATAACTTGATATTTTGCAATAAAATACAGACAAATTATTTTTGAACGATCAATTAAGATGAAAACTATTAAAATATGGATTAAAAGTTTGTTTTCTCATATATATCAATACAGTGTTGGCTACTGAAATGGTGATATAATACAACTTCAGTACCTGATAATTCATTGGAATTACCCAGACTACTTTTTAATATGTAGAATTTCAGTAACTGATAATTCATTCGAATTACACAGACCAATCTTAAATATGTAGAATTTTAGTAACGGATACTTTATTCAAATAAATTTCAAATTTTCAGCCGCCTTAATGGAATAAATAAATATGGATCGAGGGATGATCGAACCGGTCCAGGGTCAGGACTAATCAAAGAACTGCAAAGTCCCAGATTTGTTACAGAAATTACAAATTATAACGGTTTCAGTAATGTAGTATGATGTCATTCCTTATTGCATTGCTAGGAAGAAACCAATTCTATTTTTTGTATCCGGAACCCAGCAGTACAGTCACGTGATAAGGACCCAGCAGTACAGTCACGTGATAAGGACCCAGCAGTACAGTCACGTCGTAAGGACCCAGCAGTACAGTCACGTGATAAGGACCGGCTCTATTTTCTCTCCCTATTTATCAACTCCATAGACTTAAATTCACAGAACAGAGATTAGAATAGAAGAGAAATAAGACAAACCCTCGTTGTGATTTGTTTCAGTCCCTTTGAACCTGAAAAGGAGTTCAAAGTGTACAATTCATGTAAATTTTCACAAATTATCCCCATTAAATCACAATAATACAGTATTATCCCTTCTTTTTAAAAAGTTTCCGCTGAAATAAACTCGGGAAAGCATGACAGGTTGTCAGAGAATTCATTAAGAGAAAGAGATGTTTCAGGGCCCAAAAGGTTATAAAGCACAAATGTGAAGTACAGGATGTCCCACGAAACATGACAGTTGGTATAAATAGTTTAATAAGTCTTCTTCCATAATTTGATAAGTTTTTTAATACGAAAGATAATAATAAAAATATTATTTAGGAGTCATATTATAGTAACATTAATTTCAAAGTAAAACATACTAGAGCAAAAGATTTTTTAAACGAAATAAACTGCAAACACCCTTTAATATCTAATACAGTGTATGGAAGACGACATTCAAAACTATTTATCAACTGTCATGTTTCGTATCTGCAGTATGGAAACGGTACAGAAAAATGGCTGTTTTATACAAAATTTTAGACTTTATTCCACTCTATATTATCTATTTGCTTTGCTTAAAATATATGAATAAACTCTTTACTACAGGTCCGTACTGTACCAGAGTTTATGGTAAAGAGGTTTGGAGGATCACGCATATCAACATATTTAGCTGTCATCTCAATGATACTATACATTTTCACAAAAATATCGGTAGGAATCCATTCTAAACAGTTAATGTCGTCTTTAATATTTCATTATTTTTTTTAATTACACTCTTGAGCTTATATTAATAACTTTCTTTTAAAGCTACACATCTTAAAATTTTTACTTAAAAAAAAAATATATTCATTGACGAAAAATACTTGTTGAAATAAAGTTGCACATTGTACATTGTACAAACTAGTATAAACAGTGTTTCAAGTTGTTAAGCAAGTACGTTTTTTTCTAAATTCTGACTGAAAAATAGCTTTTTTCAAAATCTCATCTCAAACTTTTTTCTTCCGGTCATAAAAAACGATTTGCATAATAATAATTGACCCACAGTGTAAATTAAAATTTTAAAAAAGTTTCAATTTTTTAAGCTCGGTCTTAAATTAAAAATAATTGTTTTTGGACAAAAACTAAAACTTTTACTTCAAAAAATTGTATTTATGATAAGACATTTACACCTTTTTAAGTTAAGATCAACAAAATCAACACCACTGAAACCTAATTATTGTACAAGATGTTATGTGTGTACTATTCAGGTTGATTTGTACTCTGGTGCGCTTTTTATCCAGCAAGCTTTGAATTGGAATCTCTACTACAGGAAAAACTTCATCTCAAATCAGTAATTCATTCATATTTGTCATTCAACAACAAAGCATGAGATATTACAAATAAGTAATCACAATTTACTATGCAGTTTGGACCCGCCTAACCAGGATTGGTTGTTTTGAGTGGTTGGCCCGAAGTTAATTAACGAATATAGTGGGTTACACATATCATTAATTAATTCTTTAACAATGAATTTGAAATACTATTAAAACAATATACAAAAACACGCGTGAATATATAAGATACAACTGTTTTAGCATTAGTATTGTAAAACATTTTGTCTTAAAAAAACATAAAAATTTATGATATCAAATTAGGGTCGACTCTTCCATTAAAATCTCAAGGTAAAAGCAATAAAATAGGATTATTAAGACCTATTCTCTATATGATGTCCGATGTAAAATTGTAATGGTTAGTATAAAGGAATTCAGATTTTCTAAGCCCTAATATCTTTACAACACAATTTAGCAAACAATGACTTTTGTTAGATTAAATAATTTAAGTGTAAAAATCAAAGGTTTACATCCGGTTTACATCAGTATCAAAAAAGTTAAATTATTGTTTAGAAAAAATTAATTAAACCTGATTTTGGTGATGTATTTTATGAACCTGATTTTGGTGATGTATTTTATGAACCTGATTTTGGTGATGTATTTTATGAACCTGATTTTGGTTATGAGAAGGGGGGGGAGGGGAGGTACTATAGAAAATAATAGTTTGTATTTGATTAAATCTTAAAACAAGGCAAATGAATGAAAAACTGAAGAACATTTTTTTCTTCAGTTTTTCTGAAGAAAGAAAATATCTTTTTTAAAAGGACTGTAAGAGTATTTTCAAGCAACCCTTCATATGTGACGATATCAATGCTCGATTCACATCTGTGCCCTTTAATTCAAAGCTTTGTCAGATCAAGTATGAATTAGATATCAATGTTTTTAATTTTGAACAATGATTTGTTTTAATGATGGGTTCTCTACAAAAGTGTCGTGCGCATTTCTACTGCAGGAAAACGTATATAAATGATCAGAATTTATAAATACTTTTAAACATATAGAATAGACATCGGATGATGTTTTTATCAGTATTATGGCTCTTCTGGGTTTAACGTGCTTGTGTACTCTTGGTGGAGGTCAGTAAATACATTTCACAAAATAAAAATTGAATTCTCAAAATAAAAATTTAAATAGCATAAAAACTCCAGAGCTGAAAACTTTCGAATGGTGGATATCGAGACTAATGCGTGATCCTTTGTTTTTCTTAATATCGAAACTAATCTAATCTTATACTTGCATCCTGAAAAGTGTATAAAATTCAACCAATCAGAGTCGCGTATATGAAGCTAATAAATTTGAAATATTGCGCGCCATTTAAGATTATATACAGAAATGGGAGGAACTCTTTAATTTAGAAAAACCGGATTTGATTTTTCTCTACTATATCCAAGAAAAAACGGTTTACGAAGAAAATCAAAAGTGTGTTCTTTGGATTCTCAGATTAAGTAATCGGGATTAAGGATATCTAATTCTAAAGTTTTCAGCTCAGGCATCTAAAAACACAATCAAATTGAATCCATTTTCGTGTTTGGCGTTTATGATGAAAAAGTATCACAAAGTCACTGAAAGAAAAAGTAAATTAAATAAAAAAGGTTGCGGTTCTCCGTTAACACAGATTTTGAATCAAAGTTATCAAAAAAATAGAAATTGCAGATAAACAAATCAGAAATAAACAGAAAACTGTGGAATGATCTTCTTTGTTCCTTTCCAATATGAAATTTTGCGAAGCATTTTGAATTTAGTAATATTTGTATAACTCACATATTTATCAAAATTTTACAAATGAAAAGCCCCAAATAAAAAAGGTAATATTTAAAAGAAATAAATAAGATGCCAATAATAGCGCAGTGAAATGTTTAGGGTTAGCAGCAGTTATATACATTGATGTTATCCAAGTCCTTATTATGCTCGGAGGGTCATCAGTTCTACTTTACAAAGGTGAACACGTTATTAAAATTTTAATTAAAACTTGAATTTTAATTAATTAAATTCTAATTATTTGAATATCATTAAGGATTAGAAGCAGTGGGAGGATGGGAGGAACTCCAGAGAAAGTAATATTTAGATTTTCTTATTTGAAATTTAATATTTAAATTGTTTCAGTACAGTGCATATCTCTGTAACAGTTTAGCTTGTCTGTTTTTGTCTGTCTGTGTTACAAAACTGCTAACTGATCAGGTCCAAATGTGTTTTGGCAACTTACATGATCCAAGTGATGATTATAGCTTATCAAAATTTTTTTACTGGATTTATTTTTGAAAATCTATCAATCTGCGAAAATGTTTGTTTCTTGGAGTACGATGCAAAATGGCGGCTTAAAAATCAACTGTTGAAAGATGTTACTACTCAAAATTCATTTTGTGCATGCACATTTTTCTAGAATTTTATCGCCCAATATTTATCTATATGCACGTTCAAATATGATGTAAGATTTACAGCATCTGACGAATGGTTTTGCAAAAGAAACCAAATATGTCTTCGTTGAAATCCTGCATTATAAATATATTTGGCGAGTATAAAGGACTGTTAACAACGATATGTTAATATCTAATCTAAGAATTAAATTAAGAGTTTTATTAAAATGTTCATTTTTGGATGAATTTATCCTGGACAATGTTTTAAATCTTTGTCAGAAATGTATTCAAGTCGATGCAATTTACACTTGAAAATTTAACAAAAATAACTTGTTTAAAGAATGAAACAGCATTAACAAAAGACTATTAAAAAAAGAACAAATCATATAAAATCGTGGCATTTTATGACTGATATCTTCTGGTTAGACAGTTTTCGACACTTTTTGTATATTTCATCTCGGTCACAGATTATGAACTACATCAAATACCCATTACATCATGTCTTGCCATAAAATGTTACAGAGAGGCATAAAAGCAAAAAAACAATTCCTAATAAAATATATTTTAGATATTTGACATCAGCTCCAAATATTACCTACTGGTCAGCCAGTAATACTTCTGTTTGTGGACTTAGTAGACCAGACTCATGGACCATACTAAGGGACAGTCCAAAATTTTTAAAGATTTTCTATCCCCACCCTCTCCCACTGCTGCTTTTCTAACTTACTCAAAGTAGCTGGCTTGCATTCAAATGCTTAAAATCAAAAAATAAATAAATGTGATGCATAAGGGTGTTAATACAAGATGGTCGGAAAAAAAACTTTATAAGTCCAAACATCTTTTCAATATATCATTGACCTACGGGCCTTAAAATAACATTTTTGAGAAAAAAAAACTATGAAAACTTAATGTAAAACATTGTTTCAGTCAATCAACTTAACTATTAAATTTAAAAGGTCTAGAGTTTACAAAACTGAGTTAGAACTCTTCACTTAACTCCCATATCTCAAGGGCAAAATCAAAGGCGGGGGNTTTTGACTGAGCAGAGAACCGTATGAATCTGATATGCCTTGGCCTGGTTTCATACTCGGACAAACTCCAACATCTGTATGGTTAGTATATGTGATAACCAGAAAACTCTTAAATAGGAAGACGACTTTTAGACTCAATTTTTGTCTAATTAAATAGTCCAATGAACACGAGACACAGCAGTTAAGCATATATTCTTAAACAGGCCCATTTCACTTAATTAGTGATTTGATAAGTATATAGTGAAACTATTTGCTTTCTAACAACATCAAATATTCTTAATTATGTATTGCTATAAAGTCATTTTTCTATTCCATTGTTTTCTGGTTATCACTGCATATTTTTTTAAGATAATGAATAAGTTATAACAAATATAAAGTTTTTGCTTACACCTAATAAATGGAGTTACTATCGACCCTCCGATTAAAATGAGTTGAAATTTGACAATTTCCTTTATTGTCTCTACACCTAGATAAATTAGAATAGATTGTTCATGCAGACTGTAAAGCTGAAAATTGTACAACCCCTTGTACATCATGAACTTGTCATTTGAAGAGGTCATTGAATACGTTTTACTTCTCGGGGTCAATCTGTAGAGTATTTTTTTACTAATTTATTTAAAGAAGTTTAGTAAAAACTAGGCCTAACCCATTAACTATTTTAGCTTTTAACCCTAAACAGGCTTGGCCGGCCCTATAGTTTTTTTTTTGTCCTAGCACTCTCATTTTTGTCACTATTATCGTGAAATTTTGTGACTTTTAATGAATAGTTAATCTAAAGGATTTTTCTGTCAATTTTTTTTTAATGCATAGGGTAGGGTACAGGGCGGTAAAAAGTCCGGTCTGTGTAAAAAAAAATCTAATAAGGCCTTCAACTTTTTTGTGATTAAAGCTACAGATCTAAAAATTATATTTTTAAAAATTCCTTAAAGAATAGATTATAAAAAATAGCTGTTTAAAAAAATTACAATTTTACCTTTTTTTGGCTTTTTTTTCAACCTTCCCTAGAGCCCAACTATTAGAATTATCTGTCTAATTTTTTTTTCAATGAGCTGGCGTTGAAAAATTGGTCTATGATTATGCATTTTAATTCTATACCTATTCTCTAAGGCCTTTTATAATGGGAGTGGCGTGGGACGCTCCCCCCCNTATATAATATAGATACATGATTTCTTGTTTTCCTTAAATATATGTAGATTGTGCATAGATGATATATATATATAATATAGATACATGATTTCTTGTTTTCCTTAAATATATGTAGATTGTGCATAGATTATATATATATATAATATAGATACAAATAGAAATATACAAAAACCTGAACCTCTTGGATCTGTGATGAATAATTCAAGAAGTTTATCTGACATTTCATTAGTTTAAAACTCAATCCAATTTAGTTCAAACTTAGAAAGTTTAGAATCTGAATTAAATCAACATTCAATCACTTCTCTTCTTTCTGATTTCCTAACAGGGAGGATAATTGGTTCGCTAGTTTTCTAGAGTTATACATTTATTCATTCATTCATTCATTCATGAATATGTAATATTTTCAGTCTTTGGCCAAAATACGAATATTTCTATAATGAATAATAGTAATAATAAACACATGAAAAAAACTACCAAGAGAAAACGAGAGATAAAACTTTTGAAGAAAAACTCTTCTGGGTTGACAGACTTAGAAAAAGTTTCGAACTTGCCAATTTCAAGTTATAAAATAAATAAAATTATTCGTTCTTCTCGGGAATCAGGATTTTCTCATCAACTTTTTTTTACATAGACTTTGGACAAAATTACGAGATACAACATTTGTTTTGTTATCAAAATACTAACCGTAGTCTGTACTTTTTCGTATACTTCACTGAACCAAACTAATTGATCACTGTACTTTGCTATATTTTACTGTACTGTATCATATTGTACTGTTCTGTATTGTATATAACTGTGCTGTATTGTATATAACTGTTCTGTATTGTATATAACTGTTCTGTATTGTATATAACTGTTCTGTATATAACTGCTCTGTATTGTATATAACTGTTCTGTATTGTATATAACTGTTCTGTTCTGTAAAGAAAAGTACTGACTTGAATTCTCTTCTCTACTGTATTGTAGGTACTGTAGGTGCTGATCAGATGATTGTACAGATAGCATTGTACTGTACTGTATTGTAGGTACTGGTGTGCTGATCAGATGATGGTACAGATAGCACTGTACTGTACTGTACTGTAGGTACTGGTGTGCTTATCAGATGATTGTACAGATAGCACTGTACTGTACTGTATTGTAGGTACTGGTGTGCTGATCAGATGATGGTACAGATAGCACTGTACTGTACTGTACTGTAGGTACTGGTGTGCTTATCAGATGATTGTACAGATAGCACTGTACTGTACTGTATTGTAGGGACTGGTGTGCTGATCAGATGATTGTACAAATAGCCCTGTACTGTATTGTACTGTAGGGTCTGCTGTGCTTGTCAGATAATTGTACAGGTAGCACTGTACTGTACTGTATTAGGTACTGGTGTGCTGATCAGATGATTTTACAGATAGCACTGTACTGTACTGTACTGAAGATACTGGTGTGCTTATCAGATGATTGTACAGATAGCACTGTACTGTACTGTATTAGGTACTGGTGTGCTAATCAGATGATGGTACAGATAGCACTTACTGTACGGTAGTGTAGGTACTGGTTTGCTGATCAGATGATGGTACAGATAGCACTGTACTGTACTGTATTGTAGGTACTGGTGTGCTGATCAGATGATGATACAGATAGCACTGTACTATACTGTATTGTAGGTACTGGTGTGCTGATCAGATGATGATACAGATAGCACTGTATTGTACTGTATTGTAGGTACTGGTGTGCTGATCAGATGATGGTACAGAAAGCACTGTCTGCTAAATCTCTCTCTGATGCTCAGGGAGCAACAATATTCACAGGATGGATAAAGGTAGGAGTCTTATAAAAGCCTAGATATCCTGAAATTAAAAAATACGGATAATAACAATGCCCAGAGACCGAATTTGATAACTTCAAACATGGATGGTTCCACCTAAAATTTTAGTAAGTTTTTCGAAATTTGAGCCGGCGCTCAATTGGGACCGGTTTTTTTGGGATTCAGCGACGTGGTTAAAATTGTTTAAATTCGGACTCACTCCAACTAACAAATCGGTGAATAAACTCACCCAGGCTTGTCTCTTTTCTTCTCAGAACCGGATTTTTTTAAAGGTAATGGGGTTCTTAATGGTCCTAATGAAAACCATGCATTGAGAGCAAAACATTTAATTTGGAAACAAGGGTTTTACTTTTACATGTTTTTAAAACAGATGAACAATCCTTTGAAATATAAACACAACAACAGTTTATAAACACAACAACAGTTTATAAACACAACAACAGTTTATCAACACAACCACAGTTTATAAACACAAAAACAGTTTATAAACACAACAACAGTTTATAAACACAACAACAGTTTATAAACACAACAATAGTTTATAAAAATTACAAAGGTTTTTCAGAAGGTAGTATTTATAAAATGGTTGAGAAGTATCCTTCAAAAATTAATTGATAAGTTTGAAGTTTGAAGATGTTTATAAATAATTCTGAAAGGATATTTCTTGACAAGATTTTGCAACCTTTGCACTGGAGGCTGCTGCTAAAACTATCCTTTGTCCTTAGATAGATTACTGATCATATTATAAAAGGTTTAACCCTTTAGCCCTGGTGGGGAAAAAGTATGTTGAGAGTTGAGACCCAAGTTTGACTTTTATCTTCAGTATTTGATCTGCTCTTCTAACTTCTAAACAAAAAAATAGTTTGAACTTATATCTTCTTAAATCATTTGAGAATCTAAAGACTTTTCTGTTTCTTTTTTCTTCGGCTTTCTAGCGGAAAACCAAAGCTAAGTCAGTAGGTTAGAAAGGGATAAATAGAAATTGCAGTTTTGATCTAGATACTGCAGGAGAGAAAATAGCTAATTTTATATAATTTTCTTTGGAGATAATTTTTTTCCATGATAATACCTGAAAAGTATGAAAAAATTAAGGTTGGGTGAAATGCATTAGATTGCAATGGGGAAAAATATCCAATAATCGAAAGATAACAAAGATTCTTAAAGATTAGGTTTTATAAATTTCTAAAAATATCAAAGATTCTTTTTTTCTTCTTTGCTAATAAAAATATTTCAGATTCTTCCAATGTTTCTCATTGTTGTTCCAGGGATGATTAGCAAGGTCCTTTACCCAGACACGGTAAATAAAAAAAAATCTAATAAAAACTTTAAATTATCCTTTTACTCTTTAAAACAAGTGTTAACTGTTTAAATGTTTTTATAGGTGTAAAATGATGAATAATAGATACAGCTAATCATAAAGGTTGTCGAAAATCAGTACGAATCAAAACATTTCTCTTTCATTTTTTCAAAACTAGTGTAAAATATGTATATATTTCTTACTAGCTGAAGGGCCCCGCGTTGCCCGTGGAAAATTTTTTTTTTTAACAAAAGAAAATTTAAAAAAAAATTTAGTTTTGGCTTATGACCACAAAAAAAATCACCCCAATTGGTTCAGCCGTTTGTCCGGCTGTACGCAACATAAATAAAAATGAATGTCTTGTTTTATTATATAGATATATTTCTCGTCGTAATACATTCATAGTTCATTGCAAAAAAGTACTGACAGTTCACCACCAAAATATTAAAATCTAAAATATTAAAATCTAAAAAATTGAACATGTGAGTTGGACTTTTATTTTTTAAAATTTATATTTTGCAAAAAAATATTTCTTTGAAATTTTTTTGTTTTTGTTTTAGGTTGGATGCGTAGACCCAGAGATATGTCAGGTTAGATTTGATTTATTCTTTTCATTTTTCTTTTATACTTAATAACCTTTCTCTCAATCTTCTCTACTTTTTCATTTTATTGGGTTTATCAACATTGCTTTCACTCTAACAGGCAATAAAGGAAAAGTTTAAATAATTCTTTTTTATTGTATATTCTACAGTTTCTTTAAGTTAGAATATATTCTGAGATTTTGAGTTGGAAAGATTATATTAAGTTCTCTCAGGTCAGAACCAATGGCAGGGATTACTAGAATTAAGCACATTATCCTGAAATTTAGAAATTGTCACAGTGAATATCGAGCTTAAGTATATATTACCGTAATTAAATAAAAGGTTTACATCTCTTCATATTTCACATATCAGAATATTGTGAAACCCTATTTTCTTCTTCTAATACAGAATATCCTTTTTATATTTCATAATTCAGACTGTTGGAGGAACACCTGCATCTCCTGTTTAAATATAGCATGACCTGTTCAAATTTGATAATTCAGACTGTTTTGGGAGCCCATGCAGTCGTTTGCTTAAATACAGCATATTCTTTTCATATTTGATATTTTAGGCTGTTTGTGGAACCATATTTTTTTGTTCTAATACAGCATATCCTGTTTATATTTCATATTTCAGACTGTTTCAGAGGAACACCAGCTTCTCCTGTTCAAATTTGATAATTCAGACTGTTTTAGGAGCCCATGCAGTCGCTTGCTTAAATACAGCATATTCTTTTCATATTTGATATTTTAGGCTGTTTATGGAACCATATTTTTTTGTTCTAATACAGCATATCCTGTTCATATTTAATATTTTAGGCAGTTTGTGGAAACCCAGTCTCCTGTTCAAATACAGCATATCCTGCTCTTGTTCTTGGAATTATGCCGGAAGGTTTACGGTAAGGTTTCAGTGCATGAACGCTTAACTTGTTAACATCTACATACAGAGAAAAAACGAGGTTAAAGTTTTTTACTGTTGTAGGCGATTATATCAATAAAATGAAGACGACTATTCTATTTAAGTTTTAATTGTTACAAGCTTTTTCCGAATTACAAGTTTACAAGTAATCAAAGAGAAGTTTTTTTTATTAACAGCTTCTATTTGTTTCCGTGTTTATGTGTATCCAAGCTGTTTAACAGCTTGGTACAAATATAAATAGAAATCGAAAGTCGTCTTCATTGTATTGATAAAATCGCCTACACCTGTAGTTTAATCTTTTAATAAGATACAATAATTATGATTTAAGTCTGAAACTGAGCACGGAATATTTCAGGAAATAGATTTTAATTATAAGAGTTATAAAAGTACAAATCTTTAGCTATGTTTCTGATTTATTTGATTGAATTTAGACGACATAGCTTGCGTTGCTTTTAAAAGACTTTATTCAACGCAAAAGTTTTAGGTCGTATTTGCAGTCTCATCCTTTGTGGGTAACCATGTATATTGAAACATCGTGTCCATCGTTATGTTTCTTAGATCAGTTTCGGTGATAATAAATCGTTATTTTTCTTAAAATTATTTTCTGTTCAATTTTTTTGAATTCCCCCCCCCCACATTTACATTTTTCACGAAATCTCTCTTTAATTTTAAAAATTTTTGAATAAGTAGGATTGAAATAATCTGAATTTAAATCTGTTTCAGAGGAATGATGATTGCTGTAATGTTGGCAGCTTTGATGTCAGATCTTACATCAATTTTCAATTCAGCGAGTACACTGTTCACCATAGATGTTTACAAACAGTTCAGGTGCAGTACATTCTTTACAATAGATGTTTACAAACAGTTCAGGTGTATATTTGTCTAAAGATTAAGATCAAATATGGCTTTAAAATATTTCTCAAGAACTTTATCTCAGACCAGATTTAATTAGGAGTTGAACCATGTAGACGCCGATAAACTATTTCTCTTGTGCGCCGCGGTTCAACATATGTCTCCGTACTCCGTAGTTCAAGGACTTCTCGCTATTCATTAAGTTTGGTCCCTATATCCCTCCCAAGAGAGCAGAGAATCCGAATCCGGATCCTAATACGCATTTTTAACTTTATCAAGATGTCTTCTGAATCTGACAGAAGGTCATTAATTATTGCCAAGGGGAAGTTTCGGCACATCATAATCAAATTGCTTTCTTAATTAACAAATGTATTAATAAAAAAAACTCAAAACCGTATCATTATAATTTGATACAGAAAAAAAAGAGAAAATAAGTATCACCATTTAATAATTCAACTCAGTGTTGTTATGTATTTCGGGATTTAAATATTTTCGAATTTTAAACTCAAACAAACTAAATTAAGTAAAAATATAATGTCAAGTTTTATAACACAAGGCATTTGCATAAATAGATATAAATATTGACACTGTTTTTGTTATGTGAGAAATTTGTTTTCAATCAATTATTCTGTATTTTTATGTTTTTTATCTTATTATACATATAGCATTTTTTCAACAGTCTTCTGTATGTCACACTCTTATTTTTTTCTCTCAATTATGCGTAAATTATCCAGAAATATATTTCTTTTTCAAAATCTATCAAATATTAATTTATTTTTAGAAGATATATTAAACTTTTTTGACGGTTCATTAATATTTTTTAAAAATACATTATTATTTTTAGAAAATGCATTAGCATTTTTGAAAAATTCATTAATATGTTTTGAAAATATATTAATATTTTTAAAATTTTGTCAAAATCAGTAGGAAATATATTAATATTTTTAGAAAAATATCAATATCAGCAGGAAATATATTAATATTTTTAGAAAATATATCAATATCAGAAGTAAATACATGAATATTTCTTGACATATTTGATATATTTGATATATTTGTAGGAAATCTGCCGGTATTCCTGAGTTGCTGTTGGTTGGAAGGTAGGATTTCTAGAACCAATTTACTTTTCTTCTTGTCATCTTTTAGTATTGAAACTTTTAATGGAAAATGTCAAAAAAAAAGTTATTGAATTAAAAACGTATAGTTTTGGGCAGGGTCCGATCTTAAATAAAAGAGTCAAGGAAATATATTCACACCTAAAACATTTTTTATTTTGAAATTTTGGGATTAATTTTTATAAATAAAACCACTGAAAGGAAATGGCTGAATAACACATTTTTGTTATTTTAGAGCAATATACAGGATATATGAAGATTCTAGAAGGTTTGAAAAATGTAAAAAATTGATAAATTAAAAAAATTATATTTACCAGATGCTTTATACTGCTGATGGTGTGTATATCAATTGGTTGGATTCCTATTATACAAGAAATGCAAGGAGGACAGCTCTATATATATATACAGGTAACGGTATTTTATAATATTTTTTAATTAATTTGTTTTGAATTTGATTATTTCTCTTGTCGCTTGCGCAACTATCTAGGAATCCCGCGCACCACTCACATTTTTCGAAATCCGTTAAAAACGTTTTCTGAAAAAGTAAATGTAAAAAAATGAATAAAATAATCAAATTCAAAACAAATTAACTAAAAAATATTATAAAATATAAAATATAAACAAATGTGGCGAAAGATAATCGATGACTATAGGTTGTAATATCTGAATGATTTGTTTGAAATCAAATTGATTTTCTTACGGTCTAAGTCGTATGTTGCAATTTCCTCAATTTGTATGGGCGCTACGTTCTTCGGTAAGAGACGTCTATAACAATGTTTTCCTAATGGACGCAACAGATAGTAGTAAGATTAGTAGCGATCAAAAGCCCTTTTTTATCGCATAAAGCCTATACCCCCTTTCATTTTTCGCGAACACTCCCTTTAATTAAAATAGATTATTGAAGTTAAAAATGTATATACAGGTAAAATTATATTGATCACTTTTTTGGCTTTTCATATTTGTTCTTTTGGTATTTTGAAATATCAAAAGCCAAATGATTGAACAATCTTTTAAAACAAAATAGCTTTATTTAAGATACCGTATCTCTTTCAGAAGCATTGATGGCTTCAGAATTTAATTTTGGTGCTTTCGTGGGAATATTTTTAATTTTTTTATTCCATTTTTCATAATGATTTGAAATGTTTTGAATTGTTTTTTTAAAATTTTTTTTTCTGAATTGAAAGATATTTTGTTTTGAATTTAACTTTTTATCCAGCTAATGCATGGTAAAGCTAGCTTAGTCATCCTTTTCTCATGAATTTTGTTAACTTTTCAGCTAACTTTTTTTAACTTTTGAAAACTTTTTCCTCATCCAACTCTAAACCTACACTTCTCTGTGTTTACCCGAGAAGGAGAACAGTTGTGAGTTCTACTGTAGTTATACAAAATATAACCTTTTTACGAGTTATAAGGAAGAAAAACTAATTAAATTTTTTTTCTAAAAACATTCATTTTATAATTTCTTTTTTCTTGTTATAAAAGTTTTTATGGGAAAAATTAAAATAAAGGAATTTTGAGTCTTTGCCACTAACTCTGATTTTCTAATCCCTATGACTTAGTATCACAATTTCGTAGAACTTAGATATTTTAAACTTTAATTTCTGTAAGATCAAATATTTTTAAATCTAAAATATCAACTTCTTTCCACAATTGGCAACTTTTCCTTTTGATAATCTTATACTTTTGGTTCTCCCACAGTTCAAATTTATAATTTATATCTAAGAAAAAATCAGCATGAAAAGTAATGTTTCTATTAAAGTCTGTAGCTGCCTACCTCTCTCCTCCAATAGCTATTGTCTACTGCTTGGCGATATTCTGGGATCGAACTAATGAACCGGTAAATATCTATTACTGGAACTAATCAAAATCAACATCCTCAGTAAAAGGAATTGAATTTTTGTCACAAACTCTGATTTTCGAATTCCTACATATTTGCAACTTAATGTTGTAGACCTTAAATATTTCAAACTATTAATTCTGGTAAATCCAATAATCTAAGTTTGAAATATCAAAGGTTTACAAAATAAGGTTGCAAAGATATAGGGATTTTAAAGTTTATTTGTGGCAAAGATTCAAGTCCTTTGTCTAAAATTTAGTACAAAACTAATAAAAGATAAATCTTACTAGAAGTGGATTATTTATTTAGTTTCGAAGACTGTTTTACTATTTTACTACTTTACTGTTTTACATCTCCAATGTGTTCAATTCTTGCCTGAAATTAGTTCAATATTTAAAAAGAACCCCAAATTGGAAATTATATAATTTTTAGCTTAGATAACAAGGTTATTTTTATCCTTAATGTTAAAGAAGTATGGTTTTAAATTGGCCCTGCCCCTCTATAAATTAAGGGTCGCTTGATTATACTCCTTTTAATTTTTCATAGAATTTTGGGTGGTTTTACATTTCTCATAAGAATTTGCAAACATTTGTTTACGAAGGAGCATTTGGATGTTTTTTTTTTCTTTTATGGTAATATACTTCAAGTTTTAAAATGTTTTTTGTATGGATTTTCCCATCTGAAAAGTGCATACAGCTTTAAACACCTAAAACCTCTTATCTATCTTTATATAAATTTGGCTTGTCTGTTTGTTTGTTTGTATCGAATAAACGTCATAACGGCTGAGCCGATCGGGCTAAAATTTTTGTGGGACATCTAGGGACCCCAGGGAAAGTTTATGAATGATCAAAATTTCAAATATTTGTCTCCATCAAAATTCGATCTTTATTAAATTTTTGAAAATTTTGAAAATCCACGAAATTTTTTGTGAAAATCCGCGAATTATTTTAGTTTTGTTTTACGATGTACACAAAGAGAACATGTTCACAATTAATTTAGAAGATGGGCGCGAAGCGCCCTCTAAGGCTAGTATTGCAAATATTGTTTTGTTTTTAAGTAGATATTTAAGCATTTATTTTAAAGTTTTGTTTTATTATAGCATATAAAACTTACTTTTTATCTTGTTTTCCATCCGCATATATTACTGTTTGTCACGTAGAAAACTTTTTGTATTAAAAAGGAAATGAAAATACTTCTGCCTTGTTGTGGAGAAAAGTTTAGATAATTTTCCTTTTTTTTCGGTTAAAATATTTTTTTTTTATAGAGACAGGATTTTAATGATAATGTAAAAAGAGTAAAAAAAGAGCAGATACGGTTGTAATATGAAATATGGTGCAACGATTGGACCCATGTGACATATAAACAGTCTTATGAGGTGAGTTTTTAACTTGTTATGTTTAGGGGGCATTCTGGGGGCTAATGTACGGATTGGTGGTTGGATTAGTTCGGATGATTCTAGATTTCTCGTTCAAGGAGCCTAACTGTATGGAACAGGATAACAGACCTTCTATTGTTAGTAAGGTGAGAACGTCAGTGACATTTTTGCCTTTCTAGAAGGTTTTTTGTTTTGTTATCTAAATGGCTCAATTAATATATGCATAAATTCTAAATATGTCCAGAGCTAAAAACTTTAGAATGGTGGATATTGAGATTAATGCTTGATCCTCTCTTTTTCTTAATATCAAGACTAACCTAATCTTGTACTTGTATCCTCAAAAATGTATAAGATTGAACCATTCAGAATCGCATATGAAGCCGATAAATTTGAAAATTTGCGCGCCTTAAAGAGTATATACAGAAACGTGAGGGACTCTCTAAATTTTAAAAAAATCCGTTTTTGATTTTTCTCTACTACAACTACTACGGTTTTTCTATACTATGGTTTAAGAAGAAAATAAAAAGTAAGTCCGTTGGATACTCAGATTAAGGATGGGATTAAGAATATCTCATTCTAAAGTTTTCAGCTCTGTTTATTTTTCGATTTTAAGAGCTTTAATGCATAGAACTGTTCAATAAAAATCTAGAAATTGCTCCTTATGAACTAATTGATAATATAATCTAACGATTAACAGCGATATCAGTCGTCTAAGTTTCAAATGTGAAAATTAAAACAAACAGAAAAATGACGATGTCCCGTGTCTTCATATTATAAGATATTAAGCACGTCGACTAAAGGTCCAGTGTCCCATTATATTTATTCTTTCAGCTTTGAAATATTTTCTTTTGTTTTAAGTTGGTTGAAATATGAATGTTTTTATCTCCGAGTAGGACAAAGAAAAAATAATATTTTGATAAACTAACTAAAATGCCTTGCTTTTTCCTACTTAGTATTATTCCCTAACGGGATATAATTTTACTTTATGGCCCGGTTTGAAATAATTTTATTATTTTCTGTTTAGGTTCATTACATGTACTTTGCAGCTGGTCTGTTCATCTCTACTGCCATTGGTAATATTTGTTCATAAACTGTTAGGAATTAATTCTAATTCTAATTAATTCTAATGCAACGGAATATTGAAAATAATTAATAATGGATTTCTCGATAAGTGTAATTGCTATTTCGTGCGTGAGAGTTTTACGTTTTGATGTTAAAAGAGTGCAGATTTAATACAAGGCTCATGTGTTAATTATACTATTATTGTTATAATTATAATTAATATTATTTTATTAACATCATTACTAATATTCTTTTTAGTTACAGTTGCTGTCAGTCTAGCTACTCCTCCTTGTCCAGCTAATATGGTAACCAAATTTTCTTCATAGAATCCTTTGTTTCACAATACGTATTACGTGTGATACATGTATTCAGAGCTGGGAACTTTAGAATGGGATACCTTTAATCCCGACTGCTTAATCAGAACGTCAAATGTGGACACTTTTAATTTCTTGCTTTATCCATTCTTTTTGGATATAGTACAGAAAAATCAAAAACCGGGTTTTTCAAAATTAGAGAGTCAATTTCACGGCTTCTAACACTTAACTCTGATTGGTTGAATTCTATTCACTGTTCAGGATACAAACACAAGATTAGTTTAGTCTCGAAATCAAGAAAAAGAAAGGATTAAGAATTTATCACGATATCCACCCTTCTAAAGATTTCTGCTCATATCAGATTGGATGTTTATTTGGCGCAGGTGGATTTGTGATACAAAAGAATGGAGGAATTCGTATAATCTAACAAAGCTAGAAAAACTATTGTATTTTCAACATTATCGAAATAAAGATTTCAGGGGTTATCTCTTTAAATGGAGGTTCACTTGAGATTACATTGTCGTCATCTTTAAGATTTGTTTGCAAACTTTCCCTTTATACTCTTTTGTCCGAAAGATATATAAGAATGAAATTCACTTTTCTGAGTGTAAAAATAGAAGTCATTCTGCCAAATTGCCGACGTGCCATTTTGCGCATTTTTCAGATATTCAACAGATATTTTATATAAAATATTTTCAACCGGTTCTTTAGGAATATAATTCATTCCACATTCTACTAAAACTAAAAATGAATCGTGCATTTGCCACAAACTCAGATTTTCTTAATCTCTATATCTTTGCAACCCAATGGATATAGATATTTCAAACTATAAATTCTGTTGGATCTAATAAGTTAGAAATATCAAAGATTTACACCATCAGGTTAGAAAATGTGGGGTAAAGACTAATTCCTTTGATTGAAAATGAGTTGATGATTTTTTTAAATAAAATGAACATTTCATAATATTTAGTTGTTCATTATTTTGATATTTTTCTATCTATCTGTTTATACATCTCTACTATCTATCTATCTGTTTATACATCTCTACTATGGATGTGATATCTTATACTGAAAGAATAGTATTTAATGAAAAATCTGATTAATTTTCAATAATATAAGAATGAGAATCATTTTAAATGTGCTTTAATATTTTTTTAATAAGAATTTTTTATTAAGTTCTATGTTTGATACCATTTCTTGGCACTTAACATTAATACTTTTTATTTTAAAAAAAGAAATACGTTTTTAATAATTTGAGAACAATCATGTTTTATATAATACCCCCCACAAATATTTTTGAAGGGGGGAGGAGTAATTTAAAAGAGGTTTAAAACTTGAAAGATAAAAGAACTGCGCGCGCTTGCAGATACAATGCTACAATGTAATGGAATATCGTAATGGATATCGTGGATTCAAAAAAAAAGATTCATAATCCCTTAGACACTATAATTTCAGTAGAAGTAAATATTTTCATTTACAGATAGCGCCGATTGAAGGATTCATAACTCTAATTGGATAATGAGATAGATAGAAAGATAGGTGTTACCGCCATACTATTTCTATTGGTTCAGAATAGTCAACAAACACATGACTGAACCCTGATTTGATCAGGCCTTATGAACTTGTTCTTGTAGGCTTTCAGGGCGCTTCACGTTCATCTTCTATTTTCACTGTGAACATTTTCTCTTTGTATACATTGTGAAAAAAAAGTTATCGAATTTTGTAAAAAAAAACGTGGATTTTTAAAATTTAATGAAAATCGAATTTTGTTGAAGGCTAATTTTTGAAATTTTGACTATCCAAAATTTTTCTCTAGGTTTATGTGAGGTTTGACGTTCCTTTGATACAACAAGGAAAACAAACAAACAAACAGACAAAAAACACACAAGCAAAGTATCTACATCCTACATAGATTCAGCAAACAAACTGTTCTGAATCTTGTTATTGTTTAGTTGATCCGAACAACCTTCAAGACAAGAAAGAGTAAAGAGGTTAGGGAGGATGAGGATGAGGATGAAGATAAAAAGATGACTGAAGAGGATGACGAGGGTATAAGGTTAAAAATGTTAAAAGGTAAATTTTTAATATAAAAATGAAAATAAGAAAATTTCATATTTCTTTTGACATGATTGTTAATTGCTATATCGTGACAAACCAAAGGTTTAGACTTTTGAATAAGAAACTGGTAACTAGCCATGTATACAAAATTTAGAGTCCCTATATATTTGCAACTTGATGCCATAAATCTTCGATATTTTAAACTTTGCCTATTTGTTCTTTTAGCCGCGGCTTAAATTTAAGCCGTCGTGGCTCAAATATGGTTGGTTTCATTTAAAATTGTATTTAAATGTTCAAGACTTGAGCCGGCGCTCAATTGAATCAGGTTTTTGGGGGATTTGAACCGCGGCTTGAATTCATTAAATTCGGACTCTAGTTTGAAATATCAAATATCTACGAGATTTGAATGCTCGTGCTTTGAAGTTAGTAATTGGATCCTTTGCTTTCAAAGCTGAGCAAAATTATTTAATGTTAAAGGACGAACATCATAAACATACTTTATCTTTAAATTTGTTAAATCATAAATGAACAACGTGTTCCTAGCACTTTTGTATTAAACTTATGCTAATCATTCAAATCTTGAAAGGTATTTATTGTTCCTATTTGTTGTGGACTTGGTTGTTTTTTTACCAGCAAGTTTAAAACCTAGTACTTCTTAAAAATTGTTAGGAATTAGAAATAGGCATCGTTATGAGGTCCGTTCTTTAAACATTCAAGGTTTCTTGGCTTTGAAGGGAGTGTTTTCGAAAAATGAAAGAGAGTAAAGGCTAACGGCGAAAATTTTCTATTTATAAGTCCGTAATACGTCACCAACCCTCCCGTCAATTTTAGTGCAGTATGTTGGTCATGTGTCTCTGTTTGTATCACGTGACCAGTATACTGCACTCTCATTGGTGGGAGTTCTGGTGACGTAATACGGACTTTTAAATGAAATTATAAATTATATCTAATAAAAAAAAAAAAATTATGATAATTGGAGAAAACCTAAGTTACAATTAGCTTTCTCTGGGATATCATTTTTTTCAGATTGATTGCGTATTTGCTGAATATGATCTGTTTAAATCTACTATTTCTATACAAAATTGTATGAATATGAATTTTCGTATAAATTTGACACAGTTTTATATCAATTTCTCGAGACAGGAACTTCAGATAGACGTTTCATGAGTCGCGATCAAGAGCTATAGTGATTAGCTTTCAGCTACCCCCTTTCATTTTTCCTTTACAGACCCTTTAAAGGGAGTGTTCGCGAAAAATGAAAAGGGAGTATAGGCTTACTGCGAAAAATTATCGATGGTGATCACTACTATAATCTTACTTCTATCTGTTGCGTCTTTAAGGAGAAATTTGTTAAAAGCTACTCATACCGAACAATTTAACTTCCATAAAAATTCAAAAAGTTGCTCATACGACTCAATACGATAAGGATTTATCTTAAAAATTAAATAAACTGAAATGTTTAAAAACGGACCTCAATTTAAAACTTTAATAGGTGGAGGAGGAAGAGTACCATAGAAAAATATTCATAATTAACTCCGGAAACATTTTCCAAGATTAATGATATAATATATTTTATATATAATATATTTTTTCCCGTCAGGACATTTGGAGGAAAATGTACGCTAGATTCTGACGTGTGTATTTTGCTTAGTCAACTACACTGATCATTGTTATTAGGTGCAGTACGTGAAAAAGGGATATGTCGAAAATAAACCAAAATTTGGTGGGGGTGGGAAGGGGGCGGGGTTATTCATGGTCTAAATTTGGGTTATAAAAAGAATTTTAACTTTTTCTTCACCTTTATAAGAAAATGGTAAATGAAGACAACTTCTCATAATTATACAGTGCTCCCCAAAATAAAATGGTAAGCATTGACTACTTTTCAAAATATACACTACAGTGCTTCTCAAAATAAAATAAAATAATAATAATTGAAAACTTCTCAAAATAAAATGATAAGCGTTGAAAACTTCTCTTAAATATACGGTGCTCCTCAAAATAAAATGGTAAGTATAGACGACTTCTCTTAAATATTCAGTGCTCCCTAAAGTAATATGGTAAATGATGACTACTTTTCACAAATAAACAGTGCTCACCAAAATAATATGGTAAGCATAGACGACTGCTCATAAATATACAGTGCTTTCCAAAATAAATCTTCTTTTCTCACTTTCTCTTTCTTCCTTTTTTTCTCTTCTTATTTCTTCCTTCGATTTACAGTAACATACAGTAATAAAATGGTGAAGTGAAAACGAATTTATTTGATATGTAATCTTTTTTCAAGAAGCCCTTATATTTATGAATGGTAATCATCATTTACCATATTATTTTGGGGAGCACTGTATATTTATGAAAAGTAGTTGTCTTTATTTACCATTTTATTATTTATGATTAAGGTGAAGAAAAAGCTACAATTCTTTTTATAACCCAAATAGACCATGAATACCCCCCCCCACTCCTCCCACGAAATTTTTGTTTATTTTCATATCCCTTTTCCACGTACTGCACCTAAGAACAATGCTCAGTGTAGTTGACTAGGCAAAATACACACGTCAGAATCTAGCGTACATTTTCCTCCAAATGTCCTGACGGGATTTTTTTACCTCCTAGACCCTTTGGATTGTGACAATGATGATGAAGCTGATGATGAAAATGATGTGAGGATTGAGGAGGGGGTGGGGCAGAAGCTACTGGACTGGCTGAGGGGAGTGGAAAGAAAGGATGGAGAGAAACATCATCAGAACTTGAAATCTCATATTGAGGTGAAGCAAAGTTCCAACTTTATGCTGCAGCAAACTTTAATACAAACAATGATTCCAATTTCAGCTCAACAGAGTTTCTGGGTCTTATCCAAACATTTAATTCAAACTTATTCAGAGTTTGTAAATCACAGATGCATACAATATCCTTAAACTTTAATGAACGTTAAGAAACTAAAATTAACTATATCCAACATTAGTTAAAACAAATATTAAGGGTATCCAAGAATAGTTGAAACTAAGATTATCAAAGCTTTTTTTAGGAACTTGCACATTTACCTCAGACCATATTACAAAAGGTTATTATTATTATTATCATTATTATTATTATTATTATTATTATTTTTATTATTATTATTATTATTATTATTATTATTATTATTATTATTTACTATTATTATTATCAGAGTATATTGTACTGCAACCTGGTGATAATAGTTGGTATAGCTTTTTTCTTCTACATCTACTTCTCCATAAACCCGTTTAACGAGGCCGAGCTCCAGGTGTTCAAGGAGATCGCCCTCAACAGCACCAGCACTAGCGTATACAGTAGTCCCAGGATACTATGATGTTCTGAGTCTGGAAGTTAATACATAAACATGAAAGTATCAGAAATTATGTTTTATTTTTGTTATGTTAAATGGAGTTTTTAAGTAACCTTTAAGTTTTGTTCGATCCACAGCGGTACTTAGATCTGTAAACCTTTAACTTTATATGTGGAAGATATCGTTGTTTTTCTAGCAAAATGCCGCAATTGAAAATTACCTTATTTTAAAGATGAAAGATGGAAATCTAACGCATTTTTGATTAGACACTTTTAAAAGTACCGTGTGAATGGTACATGACACCCTATGAATGGAAAGCCACTTTCATATACACTGTACAATACCTTTACGATTAATTTTAGTAGAAATCATTGTTAATTACTATAGTGTTGTGTTTAGCAGACTGATTTCAATGTGTATGCAATATAAATAACAAAATAACTCAATTTTTACTCAAAGGCTAAAGATACCGTAAAGCAAAATACATACAGGTAAAATAAATTTAAAGTAAATAGTATAAAGTATTTTGAAATGCATTTTTTTTCACCTACCAGTCATTATAATCTTAAATATTAACAGTGAACATGAGTTTAAAATCAAAATAAAAAAGTTGTATGAAAATACTATTGTTAAATAATCATTTGTAACATCTTTATACTTTCTTATCGTTTTGGAAATGTTGGCAAAGGAATTGATTTTTTGCCACAAACTTAAATTTTCGAATTCCAATATCTTATCGACCTGATGTTGTACACATTTGATATTTCAAACTTAGATCAGTTAAGGTAACATAATTCATAGTTTGAAATATCTAAGGTCTACGACATTTGGTTGGAACAATACAAGGACTAGAAAATTAGAGTTTGTTGCAAAGGCCAAAGACTCGATTCCTTTGACATTTTTTAGCGCGTAAAAGCGTAGTTTTTCAGGCAATTCAGGCAGTTAGTATAAAAGCCCGGTTTTAGACCTTTAGGGAGGGCTATGGGTATTTCGGAAAAGTCAGAAAATTTCAACATCCTCAGACCAATACTTTTTGAGTTATGTAAAAATACTATAGAGGGGGGGTCAAGTTGACCCCCCCCCCCGCCCAGCAGGAATAGGTGTTTTGTTTTGTTTAAACATGGAACTTGTTTAAACTAACTTAGTGGGCTTGAGATTAGAACTTGTATTCGGGTATTGTTAATCTACAACGTTTGCATGATCTCGATATCTAATGTGAGCACTTTCAAATTTTAGGATCAATGCTTGATCCCTTCAATAAAGTTATTCCTACACCATGAATGGCCTTCACGGAATATCGAAGAGAAATTAAATAAATCCGAAGATCTGCATAAGATGGATATCAATGCTTGATCCCAAAATTCACAACATAAAAGTTCTGACTTTTGGTCAAAAAGCAAAGTATGAGCACTGTAGATATTTTGAAGTCTTCTTGTATCATATTTATTTTGAAAATATGTTTTTATTCAAATGTTGTTATTGACGTAAATATATAGTTTTCGATGTCAAGAATTTTATTTTTATGTTTTTTAATAAAATAAAAATGAAGAGTTATTTAGTTAAATTTTTTTTAATCGACCCTTAAAGCAATGAATTTATCAAGAATTAGGCCAATAGAATAGATTTGTTTACAAATACAGTGAACTCTAGTTTTTTTAGAAAGATAAACAAGCATAGAACTTTATTCTTAAGCCATCTTTACAAGTATTATGCGTCGTTATTATTCCAGTGGGACATAGTTAAATGAATAGATATAAGTAGTTGAAACAAGCTTTGAAGAAATGTGGTTTAAATTCCTAGTTCATCTACGTCTCGCCATTGATTAAATCTCATCCCTTTATTACATATTTCTAATCCCTTTATCTGTGCAACCTGATGAAGTGTCCTTAGACATTTCAAATTTAGATTATTTGATCCTACAAAGTGTGTAGGTTGAAATGTCTAAGGTCTCCGAGATTAGATTTTAAAGATATAGGAATTAGAAAATCAGAGCTTGTGGCAAAGATTCAAATCATTTGTAAGAAATTTATTTTTGAAAAAAATGCCTGAAACAAGAGAAAGATTGCAAAGGTTTATAAAGAACTAAGTTTATAAGTTACAGTGGTATACGGTGCACTGCAGTCAGTTTAATTACTTTTTAGAGAAGAAGCCTTTATTTTTTTAATTAAACCGGACCAGAGCTTCTTTCTTCAAACACCTTACATGCCTTCAAGTATTTGGCTCTACCGGGGGAGTTTCAATGAGTATGGGAATTAAAGGGAGTGTTTACAATAAACAGATAGCACAGAGACGCATGATTTTTCGGATCCTTCGCAGATGAAATTACGAAGGAAAAACGTGGAATATACATAAAAACATCAAAGTATCCATAAATTCCATATTTTTTTTCATTCTTTACATTGTATATTACCACTCTCTTGCTTTTACTTCATCCAAAATTAATTTATTTAAAATGACAATCGTGTCAGAAACAAATGGTGACCAGTAAAAATAATTAAAATTTTTTTTTATATTCAAATAATATCTGAAGACCATAAACGGTTTTAATTGTGACCCTGCAAATTATCTCCTTCTCCAACTAAGTCTAATAAGTAAATTTTCATGTTGTAAAGTAAAAGACAGGCATAGCTTGTACTTAGTTTGTTTTTGCTGTAAGAATCCACAATCCCCTTAATTTGATTCAAGATATATATCATTGTACTTTGTTTGTTTTTGCTGCAGGAATCCACAATCCTTAATTTGATTCAAGATATATATCATTGTACTTTGTTTGTTTTTGCTGCAGGAATCCACAATCCTTNATTAAATAAGTATACAATTTTCTGCCAGATTCCTCATAATTATAATATGTTTATTGTTTAAGCTTTTTTATTATTTTTTATTTTCAGAATAAAACATGTTTGAAATTTGTTATTCACTGAAGGAGCTATAGATTAGAATAACAGGAGAACAATATTTATTTTTAGCTACTGTGTCTTCATATGATTTTTATATAAATACAAAGCCTGAAAAATTTAATTTTTTTGCAATCAAACCCTTAAAAAAAGTACTCTTTTTAAAAAAAATTTTCGCGGAACGGGGGGGCTAGCCCCCCCGTTACCCCCCCTAATAACTTTCAGATTTCGCCCCCCCCTCAGAAAAGGCCTAGTTGCGCCACTGCTTGATTTGATTCAAGATATATATAAGTGTACTTTGCTTGTCTGTTTGTCACTGCAAAACCATGGTTTGCACACTCTCACAAAAAAACACAAGTAGTATATTTCCAATTACTTCTTTTAAACTTAAGCTAGAAACAAGTGCGTTGAATCTTTAAGTGAATATGTCTAGTTCTACTAAAAGGTATAAGCTACTCAGTGAGGTAAAATCAAAGGCCAGGGCGACCCTTTAAAGTCAAGGCTGTCTAAAATTTTGATGCCTAACATTCAGAGTTGTCCATATTTCAGCATTGTTTGTTTGTAACCAAAAAACGTTAGAACGAATCAACCGATTGGGACAAATAATGTTGTGGGACCTCACCCCAGCAAGGATACTCAGAATTACAAAAAATTGTCTCCAAAATTTTTTGATTTTCGTAAAATTTTGAAAAGCAACGAAAGCAATTGTAAATCTGCAAAAAATGTTATTGTTTTATCGAAAAGGAAATGCTGAAAGAATATTAAAATATGTACGTAAGGCACCCTGATAGCCTGGTGTTATGTACCTGAAGCACCCTGATAGCCTAGTGTTATGTACCTGAAGCACCCTGATAGCCTAGTGTTATGTACGTGAAGCACCCTGATAGCCTAGTGTTATGTCCTACTTAATTCTACTACTATCACACGTACAATATAATTTTATATCATTTTCATTAATATTATTAATTTTTTTGCCCACCTCTTACCCTCTAGGCTAAATAAATTATTTCATACAGCCTACAGGAAGGAAGAACATGATAATTCAATTCAAACATTCCCTGAACTGGAAGTTTTTGCAACGAGAACTATTTTATTCATAAATGAATTATGATAATCTTATACATTTAATAATGTTATAAAATCAATACCTTATCTTTGGTTTATTTAATAAGTAGGAGAAGCCGTTTAACAGTGAACAGGATCATTCGTTCTATATACAGAGTGTCCCAAACAAAGGACAATTCAAGGGGTTGTTACCGTTTTTATGCGTTTAGAAGTCTCTCAATCTTATATAGCCGATGACCATGGATCCATTATAAATCTAATGGGTTGAAATAATGAATATGCCATTTTATCCTCAAATTTTATTATTATTCTGTCTGTAGATGTTATTTTATTCGAATTTTGAACATAGTTTCAATTTAGTTTAATTTATTAGTTTAGGTAGCGGGGTCTAAGGATAAGAAAAGATCTAAATCTAATTATCTGATCTTTTGCTTAATTCATTAATTAACATCGACGTGATACTAAATGTTTTCTATTTATTCTATTTCACTCTTATTTATTAAGAAAGATTTTAACTTTACATAAGCAGAATTTAGACACATAAATCTATATATAAATTTGGCTTGTCTGTTTGTCTGTTGTGATGTTTGTATCCAATAAACGTCAAAACGGCTGAACCGATCGGGCCCAAATTTTTTGTGGGACATCTAGGGACCCCAGGGAAGGTTTATGAATGATTAAAATTTTAAATATTTGTCTCAATCAAAATTCGATCGTCATTAAATTTTTTAAAATTTTGAAAATCCACGAAATTTTTTGTGAAAATCCGCGAATTATTTTTGTTTTGTTTTACGATGTACACAAAGAGAACATGTTCACAACTAATTTAGAAGATGGGCGCGAAGCGCCCTCTAAGGCTAGTACTCTAAATTTTGATTTGATAATAAGTTTAACAAAATAGATTTAGAATACAAATCACCAATCAGACATTTTGCATAATTTTTTATCATAATCTATTAATGTCTTTTTAAAGTTTTTCTGGGTTTTTAATAAGAGCCACGTTTATAAAAAGGTTTGAAAATTCTTATCCATTTAACACTTAAAATAGTGCAAAAATATCAAAAGATCAAGTGCCAAATGATCAAATGCCGAATTATACGGTACAAACGCAGTACATTTTAATTAGGTCTACAAGCTAGAAATGTAAACAAATCAGGGTAAAATCTTATAAACTGATCGTACTGCATTATTTATCTCAAAACCAGTTAAATTTCCACAAAAAACTATCAAGATAAGAAAGAGAAGAAAGAGAAGAAAGAGAGGAAAGAGAAAAAAGAGAGAAAAGAGAAGAAAGAGAGGAAAGAGAAGAAAGAGAAGAAAGAGAAGAAAGAGAAGAAAGAGAAGAAAGAGAAGAAAGAAAAGAAAGAGAAGAAAGAGAAGAAATATTCATGCATACCCTAAAATATTTTCTATATAATTTCTATTTCTATAATATTTTTGAAAAAGTTAGTAGCTGCCCCGACTGTTTAGCGTATACTTTTTTGATCATTTTAAGAGTTTTGATCATTTGGCATTTGATCTCTTGATATTTTTCCAAAATAGTCAACAAAGTTTACACACCTTAATTTGTTGGCGCATAGTGCCGATATAAAGACGATCAAAAAAGAAGTCAGAACGTTCTGGTACAACACTGAAACTCTATTTTTAGACCGGAGACTCTTCTGACTCATGCTATTGCGGACCCTCTGTAACCGAGAGCACTTTTTCTAGTTTCTGTCTGGTCGATACTTTTAATTTTCAATCCGTCTGACCGTAGAAGCCATGGATTAGTTTTTTTCAGAACAACATAAAATATTAAAAAGTTTTGATCTCAAGTGTCTATTTTTTATTCTCCATGCTGTTTAATCTTCTTGTGTTTACAACCAATCCAGTTTATCAGGAATACGAAGACTGTAATCATATCTGTAATTAAACAAATATAAGTTAATTTTATAATCTTGATGATAATAATAATAAAAAACATACCTAATAAAAATTCAGCTAAGATGATAATTATAACATTGATAGTATTAATACTACCTGGATGTGCGACGAAGATTGTTAAATCTCGTCTCTTCGTCGATAAAATCCTTGTAGGTTGTCGCAGTTTCTAAACGACCTACGCACAGATAATAATCATATACACAGATACAGATACAGATTACAGATACAGATAGAGATAGAGATAGAGATACAGATACAGATTACAGATTACAGATTACAGATACAGATACAGATACAGATACAGATACGGATACAGATACAGATACAGATACAGAATACAGATACAGATACAGAAAGGATAAAATATCACCTCTTGAGAGCTTAAGGGATTCCTTCCTTGGAAAAGCAGGTGTCCTAGAGTATGGAAGCTCAGGGTAATGTTCCTTAGAGCTCACCTCTCTAAATATATCATTATATAATTGAAATGGAAACATCTGTTTTAATAAATTCTATTAACATAATACAAGTAATTGAAAAAAAAATTGCGAAAAGGCAATTCTTTATTCGCCCAATCTTATCAGGTAATCCAGGTTTAATTCAATTTCGTATTATCAACAAAAACCTAAAGCTAAAGACCACTCGTAAATACACAAGAGTAATTCCTAGTTTTAAACCTATTCTCATTCAAATATTCCTTTGAAAAAAAATATTGTCCCCTTGGGCGAGGCATCCTAGCTCTTATTACAGCTCGGTGCCCCTAAAACTAACCTGGAGAAGTCCCCTTCCATCCTAAGATTACCACTGGGAAGAACTGGTTTAGGCCTGGCTTCAGCACGGGACCCGGAGAAATCTCTGTATGTTGACCTAGTCGTGGAACCAGCTGAAAACCTGGGGGAAAAATCTGAACAGTCTCTTTATTTAACTGATAAACTTTCCGCCATTAGAAGTTAGAAAGTGTGCTTGTGCAAACCTCCCTTTTTGCAATATTATCTTCGGTATTACACATTTCAGATAAAATATTAATATAGATGGTAACATTACGAACAACAAGATAGCACAACACACACTTTAACTTTAGAAACAATCCAGCTCTTTTCTTTTAGAACCTTTTTAACCCTTCCTTCTAGTTTTAAGTTCACGTAGATCCAGACTGCAATGAAAAGTTGCATATTTTTTTATGTTTTTGGGAGTTTTAATGATTTATGTATACAGTGTTTTTTAATGTATTCAACTATTTTTTATTTTTGTTGTCATGATTTAATATTGCATTGCAGGGTTGAGTATCCAGTAATTTATACCAAATTACAGATGGTTTTATCTCAGTCATCAGAGTTATGCTTGTAACAATTATCATAGTAAACCCTATATTTGTTAACCTGAACACACATAGATATATTACGTTGCACATTGTAACTAACTACATTGTAACTACGTCAAATCTGTATTGTGATAAGCCTAACTCAACTTGTATATAACGACGCAAATCTTGTAATCACGTCATTAACCTAACCTGTACCATAGAAATCATAATAAACATCAGTTAGAATAATACTCGATTAGGGTGTTAGATGAATTATATACCTCATGTATCAACGAGAGGGTTTGAGTTGTATCTTGTAAGACAGATACCAAAGTATACTGATAAAGTCTCATCCTGTTTGATATTGCCTGTAGTATTAATGAATTGTTTACTTCATGCTCACTTTCATACAAGTCATTCTTTTGGACTTACACAGGGACCATGCAGACAAGGGAATTTACTTCAATGGATCATACACATAAGGATTATTTTCGGGCACCACACTCATAAAGGGGTTCATTGCTTAGGGAAATGTATTTTGGGGTCACTACCAGGCAGTAGGTACCATGCATAAAGGGATTCACTTTTAGGGACCATGCATGTAGGGATTCCCTTTTAGATAGAAACCATGATCCCTCAGAAACAAGCATTTTGGGTTTTCATCTTTCTGAAATATATTTTGTGTGGGGTGCGGGGTTTGAACCCGTGACAGCTTATGTAGACGCCAAACCAGTTACTTTCTAACCGGTGGAAAAAAAAGCTTACATCAGTGATCTAGCCAACCCACATAAATGTTCAATATTGAGTTTACTTTGAAGTGTTGCACCACCTTTTTCCTTTAAAACTAACTCTCTGATACATTTGTATAGCCAGACATTTTAGAACTAAAAAATACTTATTTTAATCTTTAGTTATTAAGAAGTAGTTGGAAAAATTAAACAATATTTTGAATTTAACCTTTGAATCACTGAAAAAAAAACTACTTAACAAAGTTCAGCCTTTTAAGCTATTCTTTAAATAAAGCACAGAGCGTAGTTGGAAAAATTAAACAATATTTTGAATTTAACCTTTGAATCACTGAAAAAAAAAACTACTTAACAAAGTTCAGCCTTTTAAGCTATTCTTTAAATAAAGCACAGAGCGTTTTATTATTCTGATTTTTTTTCATCCATCAGATTTATTTGGAGGCCGGAAAAAGTTTATTCATTTTCTGAAAACGATTTAAAGTCATCCTGTGTTCCAGGAATTGAATTTATTTGAATAAATTCAGGAAATTGTCTCCGGATATTTAAAACTTTTCAAATTCTTCGCATAAATTCAAAATATTCCAAAATTTAAAAAAAAATCAGATGTATCTATTTTAACCCTATCCCCGCTGGGGTACTTGAAAACCAGGATACGCTGGGGGGGGGGGTCAATTTGACCCCCCCTCTAAATCCCATGTTTTATGTCCAAATATGACAAATGATACATCATTAGAAAGCTCTTGAAAAATGACCTATAAAAGCTATAGTTTCAAATTCAAATGAATACATTACAATGTTTTGAAGAACAAACTATCAGTGTACACGGGCATTGTATTGGCGCAAATCACTTGAGTGGACATTTATTTAAATGCAGAGTAGATTTATCAAAAATATTTCAATATTATTCAAAATTAGGCTTTTAACCCTATCCCTGCTGGGGTACTTGAAAACCAGGATACGCTGGGGGGGGGGGTCAATTTGACCCCCCCTCTAAATCCCATGTTTTATGTCCAAATATGACAAATGATACATCATTAGAAAGCTCTTGTGCTCTACTTTTAGAATCTGCAAAAAAATTTGCAAATTTGCGAAAATTGAATTTTTTATCGCAAAATCCAGTTTTATAGTAAAATGTTTGCAAAAAAATTTGTCCAAAAAATGACAAATTATACATTTTTGAAAAGCCCTTAACCATGCCATTTCAAATATGCAAAATTTTTTGCAAAATTTTAAATAACCTGATTTTTAATCAAGAAAAACTAAAAATGTGCAAATTTTCTTTGACAGGTTGTTTGCAAAAAAATTGCAATTTTTTTTTTCGGAAAACTTAAGCAATCCGTTTCCTTATGTCATAGGCTTTCCAAAAAGCTAAATTTTATCAAAATCTGACAAGTGAAAGTGGGTCAAAACAAAGATTTAGTTTGCTACAGGCAAAAGCAGTCATTCAGGCAGTGTGCCTGAGGACTCAGGCAGTTAGTATTAAAGCCCGGTTTTAGGCCTAAAGGGAGGGCTTTGGGTATGTAAGAAAAGTCAGAAAATTTCAACAGCCTCAGACCAATACTTTTTGAGCTATGTAAAAAAAACTATAGGGGGGGGGTCAAATTGACCCCCCCCCCAGCGGGAATAGGGTTAAAATTCTCAATTATTTATTTAAAAGTTTGAGGATCATTATTTTCAGATTAAATCCCAATTGATATTTGAAGCAAACAAAAACGAAAATAACAACCTTTTAAAGCAACTGAGTATTCTAAAGACCAAAATTATTTAAAATTTCAAGGATTTCGTCCAAAACTAAAACGAGTGCAAAATTTTTTATTAGTAACATTCTGTTTGTAATTTTGTTAAACTCAAAATGCTTTCGCGAAATTCGATATCCAAATTAAAAATATACATTGGTCTCAAGTACATACATTCAACATATTTAAGAAAATATGATTGTCGGAAGCTTAAATTATCTTCAGAAAAGAAAAAAATTAGTTTTTAAAAAAAATTCTCTGTTTATCTCTCACCAAAAACTTATGAACACCTTTTTTGCAAATATGACCCCTGATAACACTACCCAACCTTTAATCTATTTTCTAGATAAAATTTACCAATCCTTACTTAAACAAACAGGAATCTGAGTATACTTTAGGAATTTTCATTGATTTAACTAAAGCTTATGACACCTGTAATATAAATATACTAATCAAAAAGATAGATTATTATGGGTTAAGAGAGATATCAAATTGGTAGGGTTACAAAATTAATCAAAAGGTATAAAACGTTTACTTCAATCATAGGTGTAAATTCCTCATTTTGAAGATAAACTTTGTTGAGTTCCGCAGGGGTCAATATTGGGCCCAATTTTATTTTTAATCCTCATAAATGGCGTGTTTACGACTTGAGCTTTCAAAAATTGCAGACTGGCTAAAAGCAAATAAACTGACATTAAATGCCTCTCAAACAAAGTATGTAAGGAAATAGATATAATAGGGGCTGGTTGTAAAAATTAATCCTTTAGGTTCCTGGGAATACATCTTGACGAAAGCCTAACCTGGAATCACAATCTAAAAGCTATAATAAAAAGCATCTAGTGCAGTGTTTGCATTATCAATGTAAGAAATCTACTTTCAAACATTAAGCATACTATTTTAAACTCCATATTTCACCCTTTTGTAGAATATATGGAATTGCAGCCTGAGGGAGAAATAATATTGATTATTGATAAGGCAAAAATAGATTCACATAATAAACCCTCCTTATTTAACAAAACTCTTTAAAAACTTTGAGCGAGATCTTTATTATCAAATTGACATTAGAATATCTTCCCTCATAAACACTTCTTAAGATATGTGATAAACTCTTCCACTTGATTAAAATAAAAGTGCCTCGTTAGGCATATTCAAAGAAAGTTTATCCAACATGTTAATGTGGCACGCACCTACATCTTTAATAGCAATTAACCCTCTTGCTATACTTGCAAAAAATAAATGTAAATATTCGCAGATTTTGTACATCTTATTCCATTATACGTACTAAACTTGCAAGCACACAATACAATTAATTTGTAATTGTGCATCTCGGTCTCTATAATATCCGACTTATTGTAAACTTTCAAAACTTAGTAATATTCATCATATTGTAAACGTTTTAATATTAATTAGGTGGGGATAATTCCCAAAACAGCGAAAGCTAACCTCCACCTAAGTGCAATATTATACATATTACGTACATACAATAAACAATGTATAAATAGTTGGACATGTTTTTGCTTGTAACATTATAACTTGTATTACATTATTCGTGTAATTTCGATCTTTCCTCCTAATTGTTGAGTAATTTCCATTTTATCATTGAGTAGTTTCCGACTAACTATCAAGTGTTTTATAAAATATAGTTTCCATCTAAATATCGGGTTAGTTGAATATTTGAAATTCTCTGTAAGAAATTCTTTTCTTTTGTAAGAGCAAATAAACATGTTTTTGTATATAAAAGGTTTCCTAGAAATGCCAAACCTATTTTTAGATATCATTGCACCAAGACATTTTTAAATATTTATTTTATTTTATCCATAAAATTAAACTTATTGCGAGCTTAAACACACAAAATTTCCCATATCAATAAATGACATGGGAATAATGTTTTTTTGTTTGTCAAAAAAACGCGAACTATCTTTTTTAGAAAAAAAACCTTCATTAAATACAAAGTAAAACCCAGAAAACTGTCGAATAAATGTCGTCTTTGTTATTACTATTACTTAAGAAATGCCAATAAGATTCTAATATTTTCCATTTTCTGAACGAAATATATTTCGAAAGATGATTGTCCAAGGCACATTTTGAGAAAAAAGAAGACGTTCCACTGTAAAAATTACACTTTTTGGAGGAATCTTACTTTCTTGACCATATAAAAACTTTTGGCATTGGTACCCCTGGCTCCTTTACTGTATTATTTCTTTCCAGTTTCTGACACTTTTATTTTTCAAAATATTTTATTTAAACAAATATAAAAAGATTCCAAATTTTATTTTGAAGAAGGAGAATGAAGAAAACAGAATATAAAGATGGTTTTCATGTTTTTTAATGCTTTGGATGCAAACTTGTTACCCTCACAGCATTCATTTTATTTTCAAATATTTTTCGCAACTTTGCTCGTTCAGAAAACTTTCTGTTCAGGGGGGGGGGCAGACTATCTCAGACAAAAAAAAGAAGAAAATGAAAAATGAAAAAAAGAAAACAAAAAATTAAAGAAAAAAATTTAAAAAGGGAGAAAATTGGCCTTAAATCTTATTTTTGTTACCAATACTATGCATGTGTCAAGGATTATTTTTCTTGAAATCAAATAAAAGTTGCATGCTTTCTAAAACAAATTATTCCGGAATTTTTATTTCTATCATGTCTTGTAAAATGATAAGGGTTGAATTATTTTTTTATATTTTGAGGAGTTATCCCTTTCCCTTGTTTTAGTAGATAATTTATTCTAATGAACCAATACATGGAGACAAATTTAAATTATATATAAAATATGGCCCGGTTTATGAGAAGCTGTTTGTTCTCATCTTCAAACTTGAAGGAGAGTTTTCTTTTCGAATTTTAGTTTTGGGAAACTGAAGATTTTAATGCTTGAGCTTTTCTTGATCTTTACAGGAATTTTTATCCTTTACTTTCCCTTTTTTAAAAATAAGTATTGGATATTCGTGATTAAAATTTCTTAGTAATACATTTTTTTATAGTTAAACTCAAATCACATCTCCTCTCAAGTTTTTTGGTTTTATGCAAAAAGCTTCTCAATAGCAACAATTATAAGGTTTCAATAATTGAAAACGAGGAATAAAAAAGGAAACTATAATATAAAGTTTCCAAAAAAAATGGATTATTTCATTAAAATATAGGAAATAATTTTCTTACATTAAAAATGAGTGTAATTTCAACCTTTATTTATACCTTGAGTCTATAGGCCTGGATCTGGTATAAGGATGAGTCGGAGAAGACCCTGAACCTGAGCTTGGTATGGATCTATCACTCATAGAGCTAACCGTAGAGTTAGGAGACAGGGATCCATGTTTTCCAAAACTAAAATAGAAATAGAATTCCACATCATCTTAATCATGAAGAACCGCGGGACACCAAAAATTACTTTTAAATGTAGTTTTTAGAAATTTCATATAACCAGGAAAACTTAGGTAATGAGTATTTTTTTTAATTAAATGTTTAAGGCATCTTTATATATAAAATATTAATCTCTGTTTTGGTGTTTGTTTCAATTTTTGGTGTTTGATTCAAATTTTGATCAGGGAACTCCAATCCTAGTTTAGCTTGGTTTAAAAGTTTGAAATTGAGAAGGTTCCCAAGCGAGTTTAAAATATTTTATGATATTTTTGCTAAGTAGGAGCAGGAACTACCAGTTTTCCGAAACTGATATTTTAATGTTTTTTTTTTATTATTAAAATAATAACTCCTTCAAATATTCTACTCGGCTCCGCAATGATGGTTGAAAACTATCTTAGAAATGCAATTTGAAATTTGCAACACATTAATTTTCAAAATGCAAAATGCAAATAAATGCATCAGTGCCAATTTTTCAAATTACCATTATCACAGAAGAGCTATCAACGAAAATATAGCCTCAATTCTTTCCTTTCGCCACGACTTAAAATATCATATTTTATATCAGAGAGAAAATAAAAACAAAAATTAGAAATATATCCCCCAGAATCGGTAATGGCTTCGAAAAAATTGCGAACTAAGCTTTTTAATTTTAGAAATTTAATTTAAAATCCTGAAAAATAACAAAGGAAAATTAATTTAATTTAAATTTGAAAAATCAATAATGTTTGTTGACCTGTTAAACTGATCTTTAAACTCTGTTCTAGATACTAGAGGACCCTCCACTGCTCTACCTATATATTGACTTTGAAAGGAATTGTAATTTTGTAAACGTAAGTTCAAGTGACTTCCCATTTACAGAGTGGAAGGTCGGATTCTCAACGGTTGGTCTGATTAAGATCAATGAAACTGACACATACATATTTTATTCTTTGAAACATGCTTATTTTCAATTGGGATTTCTCCATAGGGTTAATTGCGGATATCTGCTTCAGAAACAATGTAGTAAATTGTTAGATTAAACATTATTGATCAGATACATGTTGAAAGGATTGTTAAGAATCGTAAATACGCCCTTCAAAATTTAGGTAACTTAAAATTACAACGATAGCCCTTGTTATTGACATCAATCATCCCATTTTTCTAAAACCTACAATCCTTTATTTCTGATAAGAAAGGAATTGAATCTTTACCACAAATACAGTTTTTGTAAAACCTATATCTTTGCAACCTTATGACGTAAACCTTTGATATTTCAATCTTACATTATTTGATCTAATAGCGTTCATAGTTTGAAATATTAAAGGTTGTAACGATATTGAATTTTGAAAATCAGAGTTTGTGGCAAAAACTCAATTCCTTATTTAAATTGTTTAGTTTAAAATAATACAAGAGTATAATTTTAATTTCATTCATTTCTACAATTCTAGATAATAATCGAATAAATATACCAGAATATACAAAGAACTGTGTTTTGTATGAATGGAGAAGGATAATAAAACTATCTAAATTCTGTTTATGGGTAACAAGAGGCACATTCATTATATTCTTTATATTCCTTCCATTCCTTACTAAAACTAAATTCCTTTACACTAGCAAGCAGCAACCATGATATCCTATATATTCAAATCTCAGCTATATACTTAAATGCCCCAGAAGTATTCCGCCCCACTTCAAGATAAACGATCTAAACCTTCCTCCAGGTGTAGCAGAGCAAATCCCCCCCCCCCCCCCCATGGATATAGTAAACCTGTAGTTAGAGAAGCAGATCTAAACCTTCCTCCAGGTCTAGCAGAGCAAATATCTCTCACGGAATACGCACGATACTCCTAAATTGTTAAGAAATTCCTTATATATATGTATTTACATATATTCACATATATAAAATTTAATTCAATGTAAAAAGTTTTATTTGTGCTGTTTTATATTAAAAATAAGTGATTTCTGAGGTCGAATTTATCAATTTCAAAAAAATATTGATTTGGGCATTAAAAAGATGCGTATTTAACAGACTTTACAATTTTAACATATGAAATCAGTGCTACATGGACGGATATTTTAATACGATAATTAATATAATTTTTTAATTTTTTTGACATGAATTAATCTACACAAAGCATAGATTTCCGAATTAATGAGATAAAAAGTTTCAACTGTATTAGAGAAAAGTTTAACACTAACATTGGTGCAGAAATTGGATTTGAGCCTTTTCATAAAGAGGGTTAAAACATGATTCACATTTTCTTTGTCAAAAAATATCTTTCTGTCACAGGAAAATCCTGATGATTGCAAAAAGTAGTGCTTGGGATTCGGATCCATTGGATCCACAGCATTTAAGCTTCCTCGATCTAGATTCAGATCCGCAAAAAAATGGGAATCCACGGATCCAAATCCAACGAATGAAGTATCAACCAAAACATGCTAAAAACAAATATCAACTGTCAACTAATGAGGGAAAAACTTCCCAATTTCTGTAGTTTCATCAAATTTTATCAAACAAATAAGTGAAAAAAGAGAAAATTTTTGATTTTTATCATTTGTTCAAAAAAATTGTAAATATTGAAGAAATACTTGTGACCTGGATCCGATTCAATTTTTTAGGTATCCAGGATCTAGATCCGGATCCGGATCCGAATCCGCATTTAAATGAAATGAATCAAAAAAGACCTGCAATGCAACGTTCTGACATATTAAAACCATTTTCAAGTCAAATTTGTATATAATCAATTTGTTTACCAGAACATTTTTAAAAAAGGTATTAATATTTTTTCAAAAAAGGGGTTTTTAAGGGGGGGGGACCAATGTTGCCAAGGGGGGGGACCAAAAAATTTTTTTTGCGCGCTTATGCGCGCAAATTGTGCCCCCCCATAGACAAATGCCCTCGTACGCGCCTGTGTCTGGAATTCGCTTTTAGTGTTCATACTAGTTTTTGACCTTGTAAACTTTCAAAATCTTTGTAAATCTCAGGTGTTTTCTTAAAACCTGTAAACTGAACAGTGTATAGCGTTGTCATAACTCATAGTTACTGAGTAAAGTTTCAAATAAATTAGGAAAAAGTAAAAATGGTATATCAGTTATAAACATTGCATATTCTAAACATCAGGCTCAAAGAGGGTTTTCTTTGGTAAACTAGATTTGATTTTGCAGTCTTGATTTTGATATTACATCACAGGCAAAAAAGGTTTCGAAACTTTTTTTTCGTTGAGCTGATTGCTAAATTTAGATTAGAAACCCGATAAAAATTGAAAATTAAATAAGCATGAAGCTTAACAAAACCTTTTAAAAGATATATGTTAAATTCAGTCATAAACTCATTTCTTTATTGAAAAAATTGAATTTCTAGGAAAACTTTTAAATTTGTTTACCCTGATAAATATAAAGTTGAATTTTAAAAAAGAAAAGAGCTAATAATACGGAAACTATTTTAACATTTTCAAAGTTTGACTGTATTCTAGTTAGTTTACCTGAAGTTTGACTGTATTCTAGTTAGTTTACCTGAAGTTTGACTGTATTCTAGTTAGTTTACCTGAAGTTTTTCAGGGGAAAACTCTCTATCTCCCTCAATGCCTATCCTGATAAAAGAAATCTGTCAAGTACAGCTTTAAGAAGAAAATAGATAAAAATAGGATGAATAGACATATAAGAGCCATTCAGACACTCTTGATAAAGTTTTGATCTCACAAGTATAGTTGATGGATCTATATGTAGATATTTTATCTGAATTATAAATGAATTGTTTTAGACTGAACATTACAATTTAGAGACGACCAAGCATGAACTGAAGAAGCATGAAAGATTATTATTGAAATGATATTCTTTATAACATTATGGCATTTTACTGCTTTGAAGGGTATATATTACTTGTTTATTTAACTAGGTATTTATATTTAATATTGTCATAACTTAGATTTACAATCCAGACTTAGTTCATCGTGGTTTTATACCTAAGTGAGGGTTGAGGAACTACGGGATAGGATCGTGACATACTAAACCCATCCTAAACAAACAATATTTAATCATTCAGAGTCCAATACGAAAGAATAAAAGTTCCAGCTGAAATACTAAACGTGAATTAATCTAAAATTATAGTTTAAATCCACGCTTTCTCTGATCATTTTCTATCAATCAATCATGATTCTCTGGAAAATGTTGTAGCGCTCTAGTATTCATTCAACCCCTTTTCATGTTGTAATATGAGTCTGCGATTAAATTTAAATCAACCCTGAATCCATTTTCATTTGATAGAACCCGTGAATTATTCTAAACTTTTACTACAAATTTGCACGCTTTTTAACACAATACTTTTTTCTGTAGATTTTTTGATAATAACCTTTATGTAATCCCAGAATGTCTTCTTAATGTTGACAGTGTAGTTTTATAAATCTAAATTTTGTAAAACTGTAAACTTTTGTTTGGACGGAATAAGTTCAGCTTAATTATTTCACTTCTCCTTCACAGGGAATTTAACCATCCAATCTCTTAGAAGTGAAAGTCGGGAATTCAAATATTGAAAGATGTTGTTTGATCGGTGTGAAAGATTTAAGCATCTTTCTATTTCTAAAGGAATTGATTGAGTCTTTGTCACAAACTCAAATTTTATCTTTGCAACTCGATGGTCTAAACCTTTATTAGCTAAAGCTTAGACTTTTTGAACAAACAGAATTCATATTTTTTTGAATATCTAAGGCCTCTGATTGTCTAATCCGTATGTCTTTGCAAGATATAGTGATTAAGATTTAAAAAAACGAGTTTGTGATAACGATTCCTATCCCTATCTAACGAGCTAAACTTTTTTAAATGGTTCAGCTAAGGAGATTAGGTAGTGATAGAAAATGAAAATAAAAAGATTTTATTGAGGTTGAATTAGCTTTAGTATTCTATATATATACTACTGTCTAAGTTAGAGTCGGGTAGAAAAGTTGGCCCAAATTCTCGGTCCTACAATTTAAACTTTCACCAAAATAGTATAGACGATATCTTCAAATAAAGGTATATATGCATAAAGTAAGAATGCAGTTTTCTTTCTAAACCAAGAAACATCGTATCTTTGAAAACGAGTCTCCCTTAAAGCATTCAACATGAAGAAAAATCAAAACTTTAATATGTAAAAGTTGATGATCTATGCAAATATTATGTATTTATAAAAAGATTTTAGTTTTATCAATTATTGGTAATATTGGCTTTTCTCTAGGTCTTTTCAAAAGTACCACCATTCTGTTCAATACAGCAGTTTTGGAGAGAAGACTGTGTTCTAACGTCTTTTTTTATTCATTCATCATTTTGAAATAGTTTCACAAATGTATTGTTTTAAAAAAGTACTTGACGATTTCCTACTTTTGTTGGGTTTTTATCTAACAAAATGAAAAAAAGACAACCATTCCTGAAGACATGTTCTACTTGCTTTTTGGTTTGTGTTTAATAAACGTCAAACCTTGGCTGAATTTTAAATTTTAAACCTTTTAAATATTGTCGGGAAATATACCAAAAAACAGTCTAAAAATAATTTTTTTTCATAATGTAGCAACGAACTTATGTTTTAAAGTGAAGTAGCAGTTGGAAGATAGAATTATTATAAAAGAAAAGGAGGCGTGGAGCGCCCGAGCAGGCCAGTATTTTAGATTTGTAATCACTGCATGGCAAGTTTTTCAAATTCTAAATAAACAGGGTGACGGAAGCAAACAGTCTAGATCCTTAAGTATTATGGTAATCCCTGTACAGAACCTTTTTGTTGACATGCTCTGAATAAATAATATTCAAACAAACCAAAATAGTTAATTGTTTCTCTCAGGAAATCCGTGAAACATGGTTGTATTGTGGATGATGGATTCAGGTCAAATTATCAAACTGTCATTATGTTTACCTATCAGATTATTTGTAAGAGGTAGAAAGATAGATAGATAAATATGCAATATTTATATTTACAGTGGCGACTTAAGGGCGGGGGGATACAGGGCACAACTTTGATTTTTAAAAATAGTTTTTAAATTTTTTTCTGCGACGCACTTTCATCAATCATCAATCAAAATGAAGATTTTTCATTAAATTTAATAAATCCAAAATTTTGTAAACCCCCCCCCCAGATTGTGATGGTTTTGACATAAAAATGGCCAAGTTCCGAGCGTAAAATTCCAAGGAGGGATGAATATTTTGCCGGGTATAGTAAAATATTTTGGCAAAATAATTCAATGAAAAATATTGTAAGCCACCCCTGCACATATATACTTTTCAAACAATCACTTCATGATGGGATTTGCCAAGCCATGTTTAATGGCAACCCAGATGTTTTTTTTTGGTATGATATCATGTTTTCCAACCATGCATTACATTTTTTTCAACAACAGACTTTTAAACTTTTCCCGCACTTCCTTTCATGTTTTATAAAAACTTTTTCCGCAAAGTTTTCTATTTTAAATTGAATTTTCAAGCTAAATCTTTGAGCTCCAGGATTGGAAATATCAAGGTCCAAGGAAGAATTTGAATCAGTAACGGGTGTGATAGCGAAATATTAAAAAAAGCATTCTGAAATCTTGACTTTGGTAAAAAAAAAGCTAAATGAAGGCGATTTAAAAAATTTAGATATTTATAACTAGGTTGAAATCTTAGCTTTTTGTTGCTTCAGTCTTAAGAATATATTTATAAATTTCGACATGTCATATCATATTTTAATAAGTTTTCAGAAAAAAATGCCGTTTTTACAAAGATTCAACAGACAACGAAAAAAACATCAAGCCAAATATATGTATAAAATATAGATTACCTCGGTGAATTTATAATTTCTTTGTGTGGTTGAGATGTCATTTCCATCATGCCGCGTTTTGTCCCTTAAAAAATGTCTTTGAACAAAATATTGGAACTCAATTCCCTAGTTTTCTTTTCCTCTTGTCAAATTCTTAAACAAAGCGCATGAAAAGAATTTTTTATGTAACAACAGTTTAATTCTGGATTCTTTTCAAAATCATATTACCTTGAGGCTTAAACTACTATATGCGAATATACGTCATTGAATGCCAAAATAGTCGAAAACTTTATCAAGTATAAACATGCAAACAGAAATCTAAACTGAACTTCTTTCTTTTTACAGTTTTCCTGGTTTTGGTGAAATTTCATTTCTTTCAAGATGCTCTCTTTGATCGTTTTCTTTTCTGTGAGGAATTCAAGAAAATCAGGATTAAAATTGGCGATAGGCGATAGTGGATAGTGGACAGTGGATAGTGGAAAGTGGATAGTGGGTAGTGGATAGTGGATAATGGATAGTGGATAGTGGATAGTGGATAGTGGATAGTAGATAGTGGATAGAGGATAGTGGATAGTGGATAGTGGATAGTGGATAGTAGATGTAGATAGTGGATAGTGGATAGTGGATAGTGGATAGTGGATAGTGGATAGTGGATAATGGATAATGGATAGTGGATAGGGGATAAGTGGATAGGGGATAGTGGATAGTGGATAGTGGATTGTGGCTAGTGGATAGTAGATAGTGGATAGTAGATAGTGGATAGTGGATATAGTGGCTAGTGGATATTTAATAGTGGATAATGATTATAGTGGATAGTGTATATAATAGATAGTGGATACTTGATAGTTGATAGTTTATAGTGAATATTGAATAGTGTATAGTGCATATTAGATAGTGGATAGTGGATAGTGGATAGTAGATAGTGGACAGTGGATAGTAGATAGTAGATAGTGGATAGTGGATAGTGGATAGTGGATAATAGATAGTGGATAGTGGATAGTGGATATAGAAGATAGTGGAAATAACTAGTGGATAACAATTATAATGGATAGTGGACAGTGAATATAAAAGATAGTGGATAGTGTATAGTGAATAGTAGATAGTGGATAGTGGATATAATGGATAGTTGATAATACTGGATAGAGGATATAATAGATAGTGTATAGTGGATAACGGTTATATTAAATAGTGGTTAACGGTTATAGCGGATAGTGGATAGTGGATATTTGATATTTGATAGTGGATAGTGGTTATAATAATATTGGATAGTGGATAGTAGTTAACGGTTATAGTGAACAGTGGATATTTAATATTTGATAGTGGATAGTGGTTATAATAATACTGGATAGTGGATAGTACATATAATAGATAGTGTATAGTGGATAGTGGATAGTGGTTAACGGTTATAGTGAATAGTGGATATTTGATATTTGATTATGGATAGTGGATAGTGGTTATAATAATATTGGATAGTGGATAGTAGATATAATAGATAGTGTATAGTGGATAGTGGATAGTGGTTAACGGTTATAGTGAATAGTGGATATTTGATATTTGATAGTGGATAGTGGATAGTGGATGATAGTGGATAGTGGATAGTGGATAGTGGACAGTGGAAAGTGGATAGTGTATAGTGGAAAGTGGATAGTGGATAGTGGATGGTGGATAGTGGATAGTGGACAGTGGATATAGTAGATCGATAATGGATAGGTGAAAGTGGAGAGTGGATAGTGTATATTGAATAGCGGTTAGTGAAAATAGGATCGTGAAAAGTGGATAGTGAATGATGGATAGCGGATATCCTGATGAAAAGAGATCGCGTTAGCTCTTCTTTAATGGTCAAATAAAGATGTTAATGAATTTAGTCTTTTCTAGTAATTCAGGACTTTTCAGGAACAGCTTTCTTTTCATGGTTCATGTACTAGTACAACACATATAAAATTTTAAATAATGCTAACAATTAAACATATAAAATTTGAACGTTTCTAAAATGGTTTGATTGTTTTTAGTACAAGTAAGCTCGTAAAAAATCCCACTTTTTGATGTTTTTTAACAGAAAATCATCATTTAACAAATAATTAAACAATTTTCGAAATAGAACCTCATAATGTTGATTTTCGTTTATTCTTTGGCATAAATTTCATAATTGGGTTTTATAACTACAGTACATATATGTACACACCGTCATAATATTCTAAATATAAATTTGGCTTGTCTGCCTGTTTGTCTGGGTGTCTGGGTGTTTGTTTCTTTCTTTCTTTGTATCCAATAAACGTCAAAACGGCTGAACCGATCGGGCCCAAATTTTGTGTGGGACCTCACGGAGCCCCAGGGAAGGTTTATGAATGATCAAAATTTCAAATATTTGTCTCCATCAAAATGTTCACAATTAATTTAGGCTAGTATTCTATATTCAAGACATTTCCGTCTGCCAAGTCTTTTATATTATGAATTTCTTCAGGAGTAACATACAAGATTGATTGGAAAACTATATTAAATTCTTTCCGTAATTTTGTCAGAATTGAAGCTAATTGGATTTAGGATATATTGGATATATTGGAGAAGATTTGGAACAAATATCAAATGGTTGTTTGTGATATTTTCATTAGATCTCATTTGTATTAAAAATTTAGAAAGCTTTCTTTCGATTTAGTAGGAACTGTACTTGTAAACCTTATTAAATTTTTTTTATTTGGATGGATTTCTATTATTCTCAATTTAAAAGGAATATACACAGTTGGATAGATTCTCAGATAAATTGATTAAACCAAATCAAATAAAAACCAACTAGAAATCAGTTCAATACTCAACAAGAGAAAATAAGTTTTAATCCATTAAATCAATTTCAGATTTTTTTTTTTCTAAAGTTTCCTGATTTTCAGTCAAAATTTGATTGTTTTCCACTTGAATTCACGGTAATTTAAGTACATTCCCTGTAATTATAAGTTATTGGACGGGTCTCTAGTTAGTGGAAACTTTTATTTTTATTACTAAATACAACACTTTAATTAAAACTTAGGAAAACTTTAAAAGTCAATATTTCAAACGGAAAGTTTTAGTTGAACTACCCGGAGGTTTGAAAAGGTAAATATCGTTATTAAATTAAAGGGGGGTATTCAATGATTTTTCAAAAGGGTAATAAACTAATAATAAATAATAAATCTAAATTTTATTTTCGAAACTTTTTTGTTCGATAGGATGTTTCTTTTCATTTATTTAAGACAAATGTAAAACCGTTTAAGCAATCTTCTCTAAAATTCCACTAAAAATTAGAACTTGATAGCAGACAATTCTCGATAAATTTTCCTGTATCATTATTTATTGAATATTTGTTTATAAAATACCTGATCCTAGAGAAATAGTTTTCCATTTCCTTTTCATTCTTTAGATATTCTTCCACTTTACGCAGCCTGTATATAATATCAATATCAATATCAATATATACATAACAATATCAATATCTATATATATGCAATACCAATATCAATATCTATTTATATGCAATACCAATATCAATATCAATATATACATAACAATATACCAATATCAATATCAATATATACATAACAATATCAATATCTATATATATGCAATACCAATATCAATATCAATATATACATAACAATATCAATATTAATATATATATCAGACCAACATCAATATCAATATCAATATCAATATTAATAACAATACCAATATCAATATAAATATTAATATCAATATCAATACTAATATTGATATATAAAATAAATGTTAAATTGCTACCTATTTCTACCTCTGTCCCCTCCCAACTCATCTGCCCCTCTACCCCTCACAACATCATCCTAAAGTTAAGTTAGAAAAAAAAGGTTTTCTACATTCATTTATCATTGTCGATTACCATCATGATTAACGTCATATCATTTATGATCTTTAATTATTTATAATATTATAAATATTATCTTTATTTAATTTATTGTTCTTTTTGTTTTTATTTTCATCATAAGTTATTATATTTTAATGTAACTAGAAATTCAAGGCGCTTCGCGCCCTTCTTTCTAGCCTTAGAGGGCGCTTCGCGCCCATCTTCTAAATTAGTTGTGAACATGTTCTCTTTGTGTACATCGTAAACAAAACAAAAATAATTCGCGGATTTTTACAAAAATTTCGCGGATTTTCAAAATTTTTAAAAATTTAATGACGATCGAATTTTGATAGAGACAAATATAGATGTCTACGATCATTACCAAAAAGCCTTTGCAACAAATTTCCGAAACTATCTTTGCTTTTATTTCAATTAAACATTTTTTCTTTGTATAAATAATTTTGCAGATTTTATGAAAAAAGTTCGTGGATTTTGTTAGAGTCTATTTCTTGAAATTTTGATCCTCCATAAACCATCTCTGGGGTCCTGTGAGGTTCCACAAAATATTTGGGCCGGATCGGTTCAACCGTTTGACGTTTATTGGATACAAACAATCACACAAACTTGGACAGACAGACAAGCAAAATATATATATAGACATATGATTGTTGCTAGAAGATACAGAAAGCCAGTGATTGCTGAATCATAAAAAGTTTTAAAAGTTTGATTAAATTTAGAAAGAAACCGAGAGGATCTATTCACTATACCTAAGTTAGAAACGGTGATAAATATTTTCCATAAAAGGAAACGGGTATAAAATGCCAAGGCAATACATACTTTTTACTCAGCCTTTTTACTCTTAAACATTATTTTTTTTTTTAATATTTATTAAAGGGACTAAATTCTGAAAACTTTTTTATAATATTCCTGAAAAGGGACAACTGAAGGTGTAATTTCAAAATTTCATCTTTGTAAGATCAAGAACAAATGAGATATCCTTTTTTTCTGGCTATAAATTGATTTTTATTATAAATTGTAGTTTCCCTACCATGATGTGATATAAACAATGAAGGAAATAAACAGAATTTAACACTTTTCTGTATAGAAAAGCACGAGATCTTCAACATTGTTATTCACATATTGTAAATCAGATTATATGGTTGAGTTGTACCTTTGAAATTACTGCTACCGCGCCTTTAATATATGTTGTTTATCATTTGAATTATATTTAATAATTATTTGAATTAATGTTTTTATTATTAATAAAAAAATTACCTGGAACTGTCTCTCTGCAGTAAAATTACTTCCGTTATATTTGTCCATAACTGCGGATACTTCCTAAAATATATTTTTATGAAATATTATTTCTGACAATATTCAAATATTTTCTCAGCTTGGTTTCCGAGTTAGGAATCCTGCAATGATTATCAGAAGTCAGCTGAGTTTGCAAAATTGGCACTGCAATATATATTTTTACTAGAATCATTTCAGAGGAATGCCAAAAATGTTAAGCCAAGTGATTATATGTATTAATCTATATGTATCATATAAAGAATTTGAGTCTTTACCACAAATTCAAATTTTCCAATCCCTATATCATTGCAACCTAATGGTGTAAACCTTTGATATTTCAATCCTAGGTATTCTAATCTAACATAATTCATAGTTTGAAATATCTAAATAATATATATTTGGCTGCAAAGATTTAGGGCTACGAAAATCAGAGTTTGTGGCAAAAATTCAAGTCATTAATTAGATATTGAATTACAAAACATTACATAAATATGAATATTTTTTTCCCAATACAAAGTGACATGGGTCGACTTTATTATTAATCTATGTTCAAGGAGAATAGAATATATATTAGATGGTAATTTACTAGAAAAAAGTGTAAAACGGCCATTTTGTTGTACTGTTTCCATACTGCAGGTGTACTTCACATACTTATGCTATATAACCTTTTGGGCCCTTGAACATCATTTTATAGAAAATCTAAAATTAATGTTTAAAGAAAACCAAATAATTGACCAATGATCATTTCACATAGACTCAATGCCTTTCACTTTACAAACGATGATTTTCCGTTATAACTTTAAATCAAATGATGTTTTTTATTCACCTAATTCATTATAAAGTTTATTTAACAGCTTTAAAAATTCGAAATTGAAATGAATAGTTTAGGGTTCATACTGTCTTAATGTACTCTATACTGCTTATAATTTGTGAACATTTGCATGATTTGTACACTTTGAACTCCCTTTCAGGCTAAAAGGGACTGAAAAAATTCATACCGAGAGATTCTTTAATTCCACTCTAATATATATTCTATTCTCTATGTCTATGTCCTATCCTATAAATGTAGTCAGACCTTTAACATGCGGTCTTGGAAAATAAATATTTGAACAGAAGAGAAATTTAGAATAATTCTCTTTGGTTTATGATTTATATAGAGTAATTATTCGATTAAAAGTAACATTACCAGAACCCGTAAAAAATGAACATGGAACTCTTACCGTTTTTCCCTGCTATTGGATTTTACCAATTTTCAAGAATGCTTTTTGGAATAAAAACACTGTATGGCGCATCTTAAAGCGGATTAGGTTCAAAATCCCAATACCCAATGTCTAATTTTCTATACCTCTGCAACCTGACGTTATAAATTTTGAAATACACCAAAGGGTTGAAATGATAAAGACAATTAGAGTTTTTAGCAAGAATTCAGTTCCTTTGTTTCTATAAAATATTTATAGAAATAATTGTACTTGAATATATGATTCTGTTAAAAGTACAGATTGGTTTAATTATATAGCTAAGCTTTCGTTAGTATTAGATAGATCTGCCAAGTCTTGAAGGACGTTAAAAGGTTTTGAAAGTTTGCCAAAGCTGTAAAATTTCAGAGAAAAGTAAAAGAGAAAAGCATTTTCTCCAGATTTAGAGATATAAAAGATATCAACTGTTTTCTTATTAGAAAGCTAAGATAGTTGATGGGATCAAAAAGAATAATTTATTAAATTATCATACCAAGCTAGCTCATGTGGTCGGACAGGAACCAAAAATCAAGCAGAAAGAAAGGAATTGAGTCTTTGCCTGCAATAACTCAGATGTTCTAATCCCAATACTTGTGCAACCTGTGGCCAAATTTAATGAATTTGAGCGGCGGTTTAAATTTAAGCCGCGGCTTAAATATCGTTGGTTCCACTTTAAATTGTATCAAATGTTTCAAGATTTAAGCCGGCGCTAAATTTAAACCGGGTTTTGGCGGATTTTGGCGGATTTAAACCGCGGCTCAAATTCTTTAAATTCCATCTCGGATTTTGTAAAACTTAGATATTTCAAACTACAAATTCTAATGGATCAGATAATCTAAGCTTAAAATTTTAAAGGTTTACATAATCTGGTTTCAAAGATATGGATGGAAAAATTTTAATTTGTGGTAAAGATTTAATACCTTTGTTAAAAATCAATTCATACGTCGGGGATAAGATTACTAAAAATTTATAAAATATTCCTTAACTCTTTTTTAATCTTTGAGCTACGGAGCAAGATTACATCTTGATATTTTTTTAAACTTTTAAACCTCCCAACATCATAATCATTATAACATTTTTTTAGTGGATTTGCTTAGAGAAGTCGAAATAGTATTATGTATTACATTCACAATCCCTTTATGAACTCTCAGGACAATTTCCCCCCCGCCCCTTCCCCCTCCCAAGGAGTATCAGGGGGGGGGTCAGCAATATTGAGTTCACACCATAAACCTTTTATTCGAGACAAATTGACTTGGTCGAGTGAGTTATTTTTTTAAAAGAAGTCTCTGATTCAGATTAATGTTGTGTTGAAGTTCTGAAATATGACGGAAAACTGGTAATTACCGTGAAAACTCTTAAAATGATATTTTACACACAAATCAGAGCCCAAACCAATACTTGGGCGGGCTTGTGGCACTACATCTTTAATTAATGGTAGTTAGAATCTATCTATATATCTTGAATCTGTTATAGTTTTGTGTAAAAAAGCTATAAATGATATTTTTTCCCAAAATAGTTAGCTTTAACAAAGACGACATTCTAAATATATTGCAGATTTACAGGATCCATTCAAGGATAAATATATGAACGGGAAAAGTAATTATAAACTGAAATCATTATAAATCAATGCTAGCTACAATTGATACAATGTTTGTAAATGAAAAGATTATCTGCAGTATATATTCATTTTGTCTCATCATGAAACACAAGACAAATGCATTTTAATAGGAGTATTGTGGCAAAAGTCAGTCAACCTCTTCCCCTCCCCTTGACCCCCTAAAATATCACACTGTGCCCCCCTCCTTCCAACCTTATCACACGAAAATAGCCCGACTGGGATAAGGTTTTTCTAAAGAATAGGTGGGAGAACAATATTGAAGTTGTAAACCTGGTGGATCCAGTGCAAACTGACTTTATACTTAGATTAAATGGTGTATAGGATTGAGATAGTAAATTTAAAGTTAGAACATCTATATATATTCCAGTTTAAACATTATCAAAACCAAGAAAGTACAATTAAAGACAATTGTAGTCAATGAAAGCTGTTCAACATCAAGTAATATTCTTGTGTATTGATGTATTAAGATTACTGTAAATATTTACAAATAAATATAAGAATGTCTAGCTGAATAACAAATAAATATAAGAATGTCTAGCTGAATTACAATTGAATACAATTATGTTTACCTTAATAATAAATAAATACAAGAATGCCTACCTGATTTACAAATAAATACAAGAATGTCTAGCTGATTTACAAATAAATACAAGAATGTCTAGCTGATTTACAAATAAATACAAGAATGTCTACATGAATTACAAAGAGAAAACAAAAATGTCTACCTGAATGACAAATAAATACAAGAAGGTCTACCTGAATTTAAATAAATACAAGAATGTCTAATTGAATTTAAATAAATATAAGAATGTCTACCTGAATTTAGATAAATACAAGAATTTCTACCTGAATTACAAATCAATGCAAGAATGTTCACCTGAATTTAGATAAATACAAGAATTTCTACTTGAATTATAAATCAATGCAAGAATGTTTACCTGAATTACAAATAAATACAAGAATATATACCTGAATTATACATAAATACAAGAATGTCTACCTGAATTACAAATAAATACAAGAATGTCCCTGAATTAAAAATAAATACAAGAATGTCTACCTGAAATACAAATAAATACAAGAATATCTACCTGAATTACACATAAATACAAGAATGTCTACCTGAAAAACACATAAATACAAGAATGTCTACCTGAATTACACATAAATACAAGAATGTCTACCTGAATTACATATAAATACAAGAATGTCTACCTGAATAACAATTAAATACAAGAATTATCAATGCGTGCAAGTATGTCAACCTAAATCGTATATAATTCCAATAATGTCTACATAAATTACAAAAGTATGTGCAACTGAATCATACATAATTTCAATAATGTCTACATAAATTACAAAAGAATGTCGACCTAAATCATCAATAATTACAACAATGTCTACCTAATTTGCAAGAGTATGTCGACCGAATAATGCTTAATTACAATAATGTCGACCTAAATTACAATAGTATAGACCTAAGTCATGAACAATTACAATAATGTCTACGTATGTCAACTTAAATCAAAATTTTAATAGTATCTACCTGAAATATTAATGAAATATACTCTGTCCCATCATTCAAGACAAATTTTAAAGTCTGAAATATTTTTTAAGAACATTTGAATTATTTTTAACAAGGTTTGTAAAATTTACTATCAATATTAAAAATATAACTCCCGCTTCATTGGCCGTAGAAATGATAACAGAGACAATTTTTTAACCCCTTACTTTTAGTTTAATTTGAGCAGTTGTATTGACATGATTACATTTGATTGCCTCAGATAGCTTTGTAAATAAGATATGAAAGTCTCATAAAACTAGGCAATAAAGAAACTTAGGGACTACTGTGGACTACAAGGGACTTAAAGCCACTTCAAGGGACTACAAGGGACTCCAGGGGACTATAGGAGACTACTGCGTACTACATTATACTACAAAGGAAACCAAGGGAATGTATTCCCTTTTACTAGGGAATAATAGGGAATACAAGGGAATATTAGAAAATACGAGGGAATGCAAGGGAATGCAAGAGACTGCAAGAGAATACATGGGAATACATGTTTCTACAGGGGACTAAATGGGACTACAAGGGACTAAATGGGACTACAAGGGACTAAATGGGACTACAAGGGACTAAATGGGACTACAAGGGACTAAATGAGAATTGGGACTACAAGGGACTACATGGGAATAGGGAATATAAGGGACTACAAGGACTAAAAGGGACTACATGGGAGTCCTGAGGACTACAACGGACTACAAGGGACTACAATTGGGACTACATAGGACTACCAGGGACTAAAATTGGGACTACAGGGACTAAAAGGGCTTATAAGGATCTGCTACTCCACGGCTAGAGCTGCTACTTTATGGTTGGATCTGCTACTCTATGGTCAGAGCTACTACTCTATCGTTGGATCTCCTACTCTATTGCTGGATCTGCTACACTATGGCTGGATCTGCTACTCTGTGGTTGGATCTGCTACTCTATGGTTGGATATGCTACTCTATGATTGGATCAATGTTTAATGAACTTCTTTAAATTGATTCTAAAATCCAGAAAATTTAGATCACAGAAAAGTTGAAAAGAATGAAAAGTAAACTTTGAAGTGTTCTTTTGACGGTAAAAATTTCCAATATTGAAGAAGGATTTTTACAGACTGAGGTTTTATCGTTTATTTTGCTTTCATCATTTCCCAATAATAATTGGAAATTATAGAAACAGATATAAACAGACCTTGGACTAATAATAATGAAAGCTAGCATTTTGTAAAATCCTTGAAATATTTAAATATATTCAAGCTTTGTTTTCTGTTTTGTTTTCTATGTTATGTTGAATTTTCAAATAACACGATTACATTAAATTTAGTTTTTCTTCTTGATAAAACTGAAAAACAAGAGCTGCACTGAAATACTATGTTTCGATTACATTTAGCTTAAAGGAATTGTTTGTCTAGCGCGCGATGTAGAGTAAAGTGTGTTATTTGGTTAGAGTTAAGCTTAATTTTTAGATTTTAGAAATAATGATAATAATAATTTAGTTAGAAGGAATTTTGGTTGGTTTAACATCTTACATGCAATGATATTCGGGTTGAAAGATAAGATAACCAAATTAAGTAATTCTTTTATAACCAAATAACGCACTTTACTCTACCTTTTATATCAATCCCATTATCTCAATTCTTAATTAAATATAAGGATTATGAATTTTGGGTTTTTGGCAAAGACTCAATTACTTTATTAAAAATTAGAAACTAAAGGATTTGAGTCAAATGTTGAAGATATATAACTAGTTCTCTATACCTTTCAATATAAAGGAATCAAAGAAGGAAACTTTGTAAATACTTTAAAGGAACTGTTGACAAAATTTCAATTTTTTTAATATTTAAAATAATATAGTTTTTTTTTAGCTTTTTGAATTTTTTGACCTACTCTATCATTTCTTTGAATCCGTTACGATTTTACTAAAAAAGATTATTAAATAGATATCCGGGATAGTTGCCTTATAAACTTTATTTTTTGTAATCTATAATTACCTATACCAATGAAATTTTCAGAATTTAATGCTACAATTGTGCCTTAATTGGCAAGGAAAACCAATAATATTAAATTGCATTTAACAGCGATTAGATAACTGTTTATACTCCTTTAACTTTAAGAATTTGAGTCTTTGCTACAAACTCTGATTTTCTAATCCCTATATCTTTGCAAGCCAATGTCATAGACCTTGGATATTTCAAACTATGAATTCTGTTGGATAAAATAATTGAAGTTTGAAATATCATAGGTTTACACCGTAAGGTTGTATAGATATAGGGATTAGAACATTTGAGTGTGTGGCAAAAACTTAATTCCTTTAAAGGAAAATTAAAGTAAATCAGAGATATCCTTCATTTTTCTTACTTGTATCCTACAGGGTAGCTGCCAGCTAGTCTAAGTGAGGACATGAAAGAAACTGAAAAATGTTTCAAGAAAAATAATAAACTAAGCAAATATTTGCCGCCAAGCAAACTTTGAGGAAGATTTATTTTTAATTAAAACTTTATTCCAGAATTATTAAATATAGGGTTACAGAGGAAGAAAAAAATGTTATATAAAAACAGCAATTTTTAATGTGTTGCTGAACTTGCAACCACCCACTCTTTCCCTAGCTCTAGCTTCAATTTGTCTATTACGATGACATTTTTCCGGTGTGGTAACAGTTCACCCAATCATGTTTCACACAATCACGTTTCACCCAATAACGTTTCACCCACTTTTAGGTAAAACAAAGTTTCATCCAATTCACGGTTCATCCAATACTACGTTTCAACCAAATTATGTTTCAAAATAAATGTTCAAAATAAAAACTCTTTGAAACTCGTTGAAACTCTTTAGTAAGCGTAGTTTGGGCGAAACGTGAGTTGTGTGAAACGTAATTTGGTTGAAACGTAGTATTGAGTTAAACGTGAATCGGGTAAGACGTATTATTGGGTGAAACGTGATTGGGTGAACTGCTACCACACCATTTTTCGCAATTTCCCACTCCTATTCCCTGTTTTANCTCCCTCCTTCCTATAACCTTGTCCCCCTGTCTAGGTTTAACTAAGGGATACTAACATTGAAAAAGCCTGTGTTCAATATTGAAACTAAAAATATGAATAAACTCTGATAGAAGTTATAACGAAGGGATTCTAATATTCTAGTTGATAGAGGGAGGGGAGAGGGGGAAGGAAAGGAAAATATGGATGGTATCAAGGTAGAGAATAAAAGAGGAATAGTAGGAAGAAAATTAAGGGATGGATGGGAGTTCGGTAAAACGAGTACACCCCCGGCTCGTTTGTCCTTCTTTAAATTAAAAATAAAATTCAAGATAGACATGAATGTACGACGTTCAACAGGAACCTTCAAAGATTTTGGGTCTAAAAATTTTTCTCTATGCACAATTTGGCACCAACAGAAGCAATAGGTTTTAGCAAAGAAAAACTTAATTCATTAAAAAATTGTTCTGTTTAATATCTTCTTTCAGATTTAGAGTTTTGCATAGATGAAAAAGCCAACTTTTTAACACTCAATTTTAAAAGTTAGAAAAACTTTGCAGATTTTTGAGAAGGAAAATAGAAAAAATAAGTTCTAATTAAAGAACGTGGAAAAACTATGCCTAAGGTGACTTTGCAACTTTGTAAATATGTAATAAAGGTCATTATGTGATAATGTGCTGTGTTGCTATGGAAGCTACAATTTGGTTGCAGGATGCTAAAATTGGTGAGAAAACTGTCAAAGATTCTCCAGGCACTAATCAGGATAAACTATAAACATATTCCGGCTCTACTCTGCTCCAGGGTTTAAACTCCAGGACAAACTAAACATATTCCGTTCTACTCTGCTCCAGGGTTCAAACTCCAGGATAAACTAAACATATTCTAGTTCTACTTTGCTCCAGGGTTCAAACTCAAGGATAAACTAAACANACTCCAGGATGAACTAAACATATTCCGGTTCTACTCTGCTCCAGGGTTTAAACTCCAGGATAAACTATTAACATATTCTAGTTCTACTCTGGTCCAGGGTTCAAAACTCCAGGATAAACTATAAACATATTCTAGTTAAACTCTACTCCAGGGTTCAAACTCCAGGATGAACTAAACATATTCCGGTTCTACTCTGCTCCAGGGTTTAAACTCCAGGATAAACTATAAACATATTCTAGTTCTACTCTGCTCCAGGGTTTATACTCCAGGATAAACTAAACATATTTAAGTTCTTCTCTGCTCCAAGGTTCAAACTCCAGGATAAACTAAACATATTCTAGTTCTACTCTGCTCCAGGGTTTAAACTCAAAGATAAATTATAAACATATTCTAGTTCTACTCTGCTCCAGGGTGTAAACTCCAGGATAAACTAAACATATTCTAGTTTTACTCTGCTCCAGGGTTTATACTCCTGGATAAACTATAAACATATTCTAGTTCTACTCTGCTCCAGGGTTCAAACTCCAGGATAAACTAAACATATTCTAGTTTTACTTTGCTCCAGGGTCCAAACTCCAGGATAAACTATAAACATATTCTAGTTCTACTCAGCTCCAAGGTTTAAACTCCAGGATAAACTATAAACATATTCTAGTCCTACTCTGCTTCAGGGTTTTAGTCCCTGGATATACTGAACATATCCTAGAGTCCTACTCTGCTTCAGGGTTTAAACTCCAGGATATACTGAACATATTCCCCGACTACAGTATACTTAGAAGATCCCTTATAAAAATAACCCTCTCCAACCCTAAAGTGTAAAACATGCAATAATAAAAACATTCAACTTTTATGTTGGCGTAAAGAAACGTAAAAAGAAAAGTCTTCTGATGGATCTCCAATAAAACTAATAATTAAAAATACTATTGTAATAAGCCTTTAATACTAGAACGATAACATCTTTTAAAATCACTTTTCCTTTGAATTTAAGAAATTGCAATTTTTAATAAAAAGTAGTTTAATAAGTATCTTAAAGTGGAAAAAAGCAGAAAAACTATTTTCTAATGAAAAAAGGATATCCTTGTGTTTAATAAAACACCTGCTGGCAGGTTATTTATAACTCAGATATCTGTTATAGATATCGTCTTTCTTTCTCCCTTTCTTTTTTCCCCTCCCCGTTCTTCCTTCCTCCATCCCACCCCCATCACCCTCCGTCCTTTTTCCCTTTTCTTTTTTCCTATTTTCTCTATTTCTCTATCTATTTATCTATTCATCTTCTATCTTTATTATAAAAGGCTTCCTTGTTAGAGGCAATCTGTGTGAAAAATATTTTTAACATCGGATTTGGTGAGAAAAATACTATTTCATTGGAAATAGTTATAGTCCTCTGACGTCATCATGTTGCCTCATTCAAAATAAACTTATTTACAAACATATGCTGATTATACTAAAGCAATGAGATACACAGAAAAACATGCAATTATAGAGATGATAAGGTTCACTTTTTCTTGATGGAAAATAATCTTGGATGATTATCATTTGGGAAAATTAGCACGATTTTCATATAGATAGGAAAATACATTGTGATTTGTTATTCATAATCTTAGGTTATCTTACTCATTGAACTGTACAGTTGATAATCTTTCTGCGAGCCTATTGTACATTTTGAAAAAGAAATAAAAACATTAACAAAAATTTCGCAGATTTTCCTGATTTCATTGGCGACTTTTCAAAAAAAAAAATTGTCGAAAGTATTTTGAAGCATAATATTTTATTCTGAAAAGTGGGCCTGATCGAATCTTTAGCGCAGTCGTTTTGATGTTGATTTGATACATAGAAACCAATATCCAAATATATAGATATATCAAATAAATAAACCTTGTATGAATGTAATAAAGTTGGCTCGGTTTAATACATTATCCTTCAAGTATTATTGAATGTTTAGTAAGATATATTGTTAGTTAGTGCTTTGCATTAGATTCCACAAGATAATCATATCAATAAATAACTCAGAATAATTTGTATCATAGAAACTTAAGATTAATTAGTAAGCTTCGAACTATTAATTAATGCTCAAATTTTTATCAATAATCTTAGTTCGTCTAACCAGATTTAATTCTAAATACAAAGGAATTGAGTCTTTGGAACAAAATCAAATATTTAAACCTCAATATCTTTAGAATTCGATGTTGTAAACCATTGATAAACCTTTGATCTAACAGAATTCATAGTTTGAAATATCTAAGGTCTGCAAAATTTGGTTCTAAAGATATAGTGATTAGAAAATCAGAGTTTGTGGCAAAGACTCAATTCCTTAGGGTAGGTCTTTGATATTTAGACAATTTTAATTTTGTTAAAAAAATCAGAAATCCGGATCAATTTGATATGCTCCCTTAATCCTAATATTGGCAAACCACATTTTATGAATAATACATTCCAATGGTAAAGTCTTTAACGGTATATATTTAAGTAACATAACAATTTCACTTAAATCAATGACAAATATGTAAATATCAACACTTTATTAGGATATTAATTGAACTGCCTCCATATTTTTCAAAAAGTGTAAATATTTAATGAAAATGCTTGCTCTCATACTTATGTATGTATACAAAATAAAAGAAATTTCTTTTAAATTTTTCCTAAAATTTTAACAAAATTCCTTACATTCATTAATATCAATTAGGAAGGCGGGTCTAACTAACTAACATAAAAAGAAAACTAGAAGCAAAACATTAAAGTTCTCAAAGTTATACATTTCTTATTCGTTTACATTTTGAATTTACTTTGAAATGAAGGGTGGATTGTAGATTGTACATTTGATAAACTAGTAAGTCTAGCTTCTGAGCACAAAATCATTTAATCAAACGTCTTTAATAAGTCTACAGGACATTAATTTATAAAATTAGGAGGGGTGTATATAAAGAATAAGGAGGAGTGTAGAGAAGGAGGAGGAGGAGGAGTGTAGAGGAGGAGCAGGAATGTAGAGGATGAGGAGGAGGAGGAGGAGTGTAGAGGAGGAGAAGGAATGTAGAGGAGGAGGAGGAGGAGTGTAGAGGAGGAGGAAGAATGTAGAGGATGAGGAGGACTTTAGAGGATGAGGAGGCGGAGTGTAGAGAATGAGAAGGATGAGTGTAGAGGAGGAGGAGGAGGAGTTTAGAGGAGGAGAAGGAGGAGTGTAGAGGATGAGGAGGAGGAGTGTGGAGAATGAGAAGGATGTGTGTAGAGGAGGAGGATGAAGAGTGTAGAGGATGAGGAGGTGGAGTGAAGAGGATGAGGAGGAGGAGGAGGAGTGTAGAGGATAAAGAGGAGGAGTGTGGAGAATGAGAAGGATGAGTGTAGAGGAGGAGGATGAAGAGTGTAGAGGATGAGGAGGTGGAGTGTAGAGGATGAGAAGGATGAGTATAGAGGAGGAGGAGGAAGAGTGTAGAGAATGAGGAGGAGGAGTGTAGAGGATGAGGAGGAGGAGTGTAGAGGATGAGGAGGATGGGGCTCCAAGAAGAATCTATGTTGCAGGTACCACCCGTATCCCGTATATCCAGCCACAGTTGGTTCGGATCAAGAGACCTAGTGAGATGTCTCCATCCTCCAGATTCTAAGAGTATGTATAAAGTACGAGGAGAAAATAAAAAGAGATAAACAAGCTTCACTTTCAATGTATTATAGCTGCAAGACAGAATAGAAGTAGGGAGTAGAAATACTTTTCAAATTAATTATTCTCTTAAACTGTATAGGATTAGAAAAAATTCTTACACTTGCAAAATAAAAAAGTGTACTTCTTCCTGACGATATGAACAAAATTAACATTTCTGTCTTTTCCTACAAAAGAGTCTGTAAAGATGTACTTTTCTATGTTACGCTAAATCTGTATTTATTTCCAATTTCAGTTATGGGATCGATTTAAATATCTTAATGCTTTTGGAAAAGCCTATGACAAAGAAAAAAATGTAAGTGAATAAATGCAATTTCAGATTTTACCATCGTAAATATATTCATGGCGGCTTAAGGTATCCCTTAGTAGAAATATGGTTAAAATAGTCAATGGGCTGCACATGTTTAATCATAACGATTTTATTAAGGAAAGCTGTACGTGAATAAAATTCACATTTAAGAAATTTGAATGTGGTTCTATTCAAAAATCTCCCTATTTGACAGAATTTATTCAAAACTGCACAAAAAATGAACCTTTTATTATCAATGTCTGTGTTTATTTTTTAATGTTTGTTTTTCAGAGCCAAGATATTAAATTGCAGTTGTCAAGTAAACTTATTGTGAAGGACAATTTGGGAAAATACCAATAGAAATGCACTTTTTTCTTTTAACAAAAAATAAATATAAAGAAGTTTTAATTCCATTCTTTTTTAAAATCTTTATTTTGATTAAACTCAATAAAACATTCATTAATTTTTATTATTATTATTTTTATTATTAAATTTTCCTCTCATGTGAGAAAATCTTTCGAAGTGAATCTTTACCACAAACTCTGATTTTCTACTCCAGTTATTTTAGACTTCATATATTTCAAACTTTGAATTATGTATTTATTAAATAGTCTAAGTTTGAAATAAACCAACCCCCAGGTTGCAAAGATATATAGATATAAAATTTAAGTTCGTGGCAAATACTCAATTCTTTTGTAATTTATGTAGCTTTTATTTAAACACAAATTTCTGTAAAATATAGATATGACTTGAAAACTGCTGTAAAAATTTGATTTTTACCAAAGGAAAAATTCAGGAAAGCCTTAACTATTCTCTTTCTAGAAGAGAGCTCAGCCTAACAAGAAAATACTTTATGTAACACAGTTTTAAATATATATTTCGATTCATTTTATCTTTCTTAATTCTATACAAAACAATTATATTAGTTGATAATACTAAAGAATGAAAGAAAAAAAAACTAAATCTATATATAAATTTGGCTTGTCTGTTTGTCTGTTTGTTTGTTTGGCTGTTTGTCTGTCTGTCTTTTGTATCCAATAAACGTCAAAACGGCTGAACCGATCGGGCCCAAATTTTTTGTGGGACATCTAGGGACCCCAGGGAAGGTTTATGAAAAATCTAAATTTCAAATATTTGTCTCCATCAAAATTCGATCGTCATTAAATTTTTAAAAATTTTGAAAATCCGCGAAATTTTTTGTGAAAATCCGCGAATTATTTTTGTTTTGTTTTACGATGTACACAAAGAGAACATGTTCACAATTAATTTAGGAGATGGGCGCGAAGCGCCTTGAATTTCTAGTAACAAAAATTATATTTAACAAATAAAAAAGGAATTTTTAATTTTTTAGTTTTGGACTAAAACACATTTGGTCAAACTTGAGATGTGATGATTAAGCTGAGACTAAATTTGATATACAAGATTTTAAGAATTAACCAAAATTATTGCAATCCGAACCGTAGACCTGATACATTTAAACTTTGAATTTCTTTAGATGAAAAAGTCTTAGTTTGAATTTTCAAAGATTTGCACCATCAGAATCGGGATTACACAATTTGAGTTTTTGGGAAATGTAAGTTTAGTACAAGGTTGTTAAAGTAGATTAGATTGCTTGGAGTTGTATACACGATATAGTTGTTTAGCCGCTAGCGCGCTAACCATAGAGAATAGAATATATAGAGAGGAATTTACTAGAAAAAAGTGTAAAACGGCCATTTTGTTGTACTGTTTCCATACTGCAGGTGTACTTCACATATTTGTGCTATATAACCTTTTGGGCCTATGCCTATGCCTTCCACTTTACAAACGATGATTTTCCGTTATAACTATAAATCAAATGATGTTTTTATTCAACTAATTCATTATAAAGTTTATTTAACAGTTTAAAAAATTCGAAATTTAAATGGATAGTATAGGCAACATACTGTATTAATGTACTCTACTGCATATAATTTGTAAACATTTACATGATTTGTACACTTTGAACTCCCTTTCAGGCTGAAAGGGACTGAAAAAATTCATACCGAGAGATTTTTTTAATTCCTCTCTATATATATTCTATTCTCTATGGCCCTAACACCACTTATCCGGTAGAATAACTTAACATTTTTCAACATCTCTTAAAGTGTTTGCCACAAACTCTAGTTTTTATCCATATATCTTTGCAAACCGATGTCGCAGATCTTTGATATTTCAACTATAGATTCTGTTAGATGAAAAAGTCTTATTTAAAATATTAAAGGCTTACACGATCAGGTTACAAAGATATAGGGATTCGAAAAAAGGTCAATTCCTTAGAACTACAATTTTCGGCCTACGGGCATTGACATTTTTTCTGTAATGAAATGAAATTACATTACTTTTTTGCAACCTCAACCCTAATACATAATTATTTAAGCATCAACAAATATCAGAGTTTATGAATATCCCCAAAATATGTAATAATATTCATTTTAATTAAATTTTTTGTTAAACTACAGCATTTAACTTTGATGCTTTGATCTGGAGTATCTATGAATATAAATGGAATATATGCATATATGTATATCTGTCCAGCTACTATATTTGAATTTTCTGTTTGTTCGTTGGTTTGTTTGTATCATATAAACGTCAATACGGCTGGATAAATATGTTTAGGTAAATTTTATGTTGTATAACTCACATGACCCTAAGAATTGTTTATGTCCGGTGTCGTGCATGGGACACCTCCCTGCATGGAAACACATCCCTACAATTTTAACCATTTCAACACTATTTTAGACATAAAAAGCAATGTTATCACATTTTCCGATATTTATTAATGTATTTGATTGGAAAACACATTCAAACTTATCTATGTCTCGAGTAAATATTATTGTTTGATGATTGGAAAGGAAGACGACATTGGAGAGTAAATAACTTTTTTTGCCTTTTACCCCCTGTAAAATATATTTAAGAACTAAATGCGTATTTAATGTCACCTAATAATTTTTAATGTTTTAACATTGATTTTTATGTCTAACATTGTGCTGAAATGGTTAAAACTTTAGGGGGAGGTGGCCCCATGCACGACACCGAACTTAAACAAGGAAATATTCCGGTTGTTTATAGAAATCTGCCAATCTGCAAATTTTTGTTTGTTTTATGGTGAATGCTTAAAACCTGGATCCACAATCCACATAAGGTTGGTATATACAATTACTTTCCTGTTCACTAAGAAAATACTCATATTCAGAGGTGAAAATCTGTATAGAATTTGACAATTCCTCCTTTAAAACTCAACAGTGTTGCTGGAACAAATACTTCCAGTTTACATTCTCATATTTACGAATTAACCTGCGCGCTGTCTAAACTGAAGCAAGAGCAATGTCCTGTTTGAAGTAGTTGAACTAGGTTTTGCAGGTTTAACTACTAGAGAGTCACGTGTAGAGAATGTTATGTATGTGCCTCTGGAGAATATTTATGTATATCCCACAGGATTTATTCATTCATTTTCTCATCCTTACCTTTAAAAATATTTACTATTGTTCACAATAATATTTACCGCAGATAAACATTCCATACATTTTTTTGAAATATGAAATCAATCTCCTCTAAAGGTATACGCTCAATTTACTGTCACAGCTTTGAAATTTAAATCAATAAACAGAAAAAATCGTTTGTTTGCAAACAATTGAACTTTAATATCTTTCTTGAGTTATAAATAACACTTCAGGAAAAGGAGCTGTTACGTCGTTTTTCTGATTTGAAAAGTGTTTAATTCTGATGTTTTCATCGGACATTATACTTTACCCCTTCAATTTTGAATAAATATTGGGATCCCTGTACACACATATATTTATATAATACATATAAATAATATAGTATATATATATACAAATACATCATACATGGTGAATAAGCTTAATTAGAATATCCTGAGTTAGTCAGTTATTCTCCTGAGTAATTATATAGTGATGATCAACTACACATTCTATATATTATACATACATTATTCATTTTAGATTGTTTTACATAAGTAGGGAGATATGTAAACAGATAGATGCATACAGAGATTGATATAGATAGGAACATAGATAGACAGATAGTGCATAATATTGCTAATATTGGATTGCCAAATGAATGCCGCAAACTATTTCTAAGGTCAAAGACGACTTTTAGGTGTTCAATCAATCAATAAATTAGTTCAGCTCTTTAAAAACAGCAATGCAGGTAGACAGATAAATACATTGATTCTTGTTCTTTTCTACTGGTCTTTAATAAGATGAGTTATGATTTATAACATATAATATTAAAATATAAGTGTAACAACATGAACAGAATTTACCTAACGATTGATTCAGGGATAAGTTGGTTGGTTCAGAATATATTATATTTATCTATCTATCTAGTTCTCCATAACATATTGATAACATGAAGATTTATTTGAAATATTATCAGGTCTTTACTTATTCAGTCTCCATGTAGGAAGGAAAGCAAAGATTAAATTTTGAAAGATGATTCAAACAATCTTGTGATTATTTGCAAGAAACATCGGATTGATTTAGAAAAGATAGAAAAAATATGGATTTGGTTCAGATTCAAGTTCAGGTTTAGGTTTAGGTTCAGGTTCAGGTTCAGGTTCAGGTTCAGGTTCAGGTCCAGGTTTAGGTTCAGGTTCTGGTTCAAGTTCAGGTTTAGGTTTAGGTTCAGGTTCAGGTTCAGGTTCAGGTTCAGGTTCAAGTTCAGGTTCAGGTTCAAGTTCAATTTCAGGTTTAGGTTGAGGTTCAGGCTAAAGTTCAGGTTTCGGGTCAGGGTCAGGTTCAAGTTCAGGTTCAGGCTAAAGTTCAGGTTTCGGGTCAGGGTCAGGTTCAGGCTAAAGTTCAGGTTTCGGGTCAGGGTCAGGTGCATGTTTAGGCTTAGTCTGAGACTCTCAGGTTTGGGTGTACCTGAAGTTACGTACAGGGCAAGACTTAGATTCAGATTCAGGTATAGATTCAGGGTCAGGTTCAGGTCCAGGATCAGGGTCAGATCCAGGGTCAGGGTCAGGTCCAGGGTCAGAGTCAGGTCCAGGGTCAGGGTTAGATCCAGGGTTAAGGTCAGGGTCAAGTTCAGGGTTAGGGTCAGATCCATGGTCAGGGTCAGGTTCAGGGTTAGGGTCAGGTTCAGGGTTTGGGTCAGGTACAGGGCCAGGTCCACGGTCAGGGTCAGGTTTAGGTTTTGGTACAGATTCGTACAGAGTAAGATTCAGTTTCAGATTCAGGGCCAAAGGAATTGAATTTTTGCCACAAACATAAATTTTCAAATCCATAAATCTCTAAAACCTAATTTTGTAAACCTTTGATATTTCAAACTTACACTTCCTGATCTAACAGTATTTGAAGTTTGAAATATCGAAAGTCTACGAAATAGGGTTATAAAGATAAAAGGATTAGAAAATCAGAGTTAGTGTCAAAACCTCAATTTCTTTAACTCAGGTTTAGATTTAGGATTAGTGTCAGACTCAGATTAAGGTTCAGGTACAGAGCTAGGCTCAAATTCAGGATCGGGTTCAGGATTAGTATCAGGCTCAGGGTTAGATGCAGCTGTTTGTTCAGGACAAGATTTAGTTTCAGATTCAGGGTCAAATTCAGGTAAGGTTCAGAATCAGGTTTAGGTTAAAGTCATATCTATTTATCGTTTCTGACTGAGAATATGGCAAGATTTAAGTTCTAGGTCGTTTCCAGACCTTGCTTCAGATTTAGTTTCAAATGTGTTTTTTTTTTTAGAAGAAATGTCTCCGAACTATTCTTTGCTTGCAATAAATCAGGAAAATAACACAGGTCCGAATAGAAATGGTTTTGCAATAAGTAATTTAAAAAGATATTTTATTAATTTCATTTAATTTATTTTAGGACGTAGGGTGTCAAGTATTTCAAATCATTTCATGGAGAAACAGAGTTTCAATATATCTACTGATCTACCATCTAGAATACAACCTGTAGATATACAGGTATATATATATATATTCACTAATCTACAACCTGTAGATATGCAGGTATATATATCTACTGATCTACCATCTAGAATACAACCTCTAGATATACAGGTATATATATATATACTAATCTACCATCTAGAATACAACCTGAAGATATGCAGATATATAATATCGACTGATCTACCATGTAGAATACAACCTGTAGATATGCAGGTATATATATATATTCACTAATCTACCATCCAGAATACAACCTGTAGATATACAGGTATATATATATATATACTAATCTACCATTTAGAGTACAACCTGTAGATATACAGGTATATATATATATATATACTAATCTACCATCTAGAGTACAACCTGTAGATATGCAGGTTTATATATATATAATATGTATAATATGTATAAATAAATATAAGCATAAAAGATAGCAACGTACACTATATTAAGAAATAAAGGTTTACAACGTCTTAACAACATCCTGGATTTAACAGGGTAAGACTTGTAGACTCTCTAGATTGTACTCTCACACGCTAAACTCATGTTGTATCCCGCTAGTGCTTAGGTTTTGGACATAAATATTTAAAAACTTTCAACATACTTTTATCCTGATGATCCAGCTGATGTAAATGTGCTTAATAACTTACATTACAGGGATTCATGTTTGCATGACTCATATTCAAAGGAATTGAGTCTTTGTCACAAAACTGTGATTAATACAACCTGTAGATATACGGGTATATATCTATAATCTACAAAATAGAATATATAGAATTAACTGTTATATCAAACAATCTAAGTTTAAAATATGAAAGGTTTACATAATTTAGTAGTAGATATATAGGTATTAGAAAATTAGAATTTGCGGCAAAGACTCAATTCCTTTTAATTAAATAAATTTATAATATTTTCAACGTTAAGATTTTTTCTAAAATATCGTCCGATTACAGAAATTAAAAATTAAGTCTTAAATGATTGTAAATATTAATATGTTCTAACTAATACATTCACACTTTGTGATAGAAAACACATTGAGCTTCAGGACACGCTTCGACTTGATAAACCTTTAAAGGCCGGAAACGTTTTGTTGGAAAAGAAATTATGGGGAAACATTTTGTGGAAACATTTAGTCTGGAAACATTTAGTTAGGAAACATTTTGTGGAAACATTTAGTCTGGAAACATTTAGTTAGGAAACATTTTGTGAGGAAATATTTTGTTAGGAAACATTTTGTGGGAAACATTTTTTGGAGAAACATTTTGTGAGGAAACATTTTGTGGGAACATTTTGTGGAAACATTTTGTGGGGAAACATTTTGTGGAGAAACATTTTGTGGGGAAACATTTTGTGGGGAAACATTTTGTGGAGAAACATTTTGTGGGAAACATTTTGTGGGGAAACATTTTGTGGAAACATTTTGTGGGGAAACATTTTGTGTAGAAACATTTTGTGGAGAAAAATTTTGTGGGGAAACATTTTCTGGGGAAACATTTTGTTGAGAAACATTTTGTGGAGAAACATTTTCTGGGGAAACATTTTGTGGGGAAACATTTTCTGGGGAAAAATTTTGTTGAGAAACATTTTGTGGGGAAACGTTTTGTAAGGGCTCCAATTCTACATCAATCTTTCTATCTAACTAGCTTCTGACTAATTTCATTCGTTCCAATTGAGGAAAAATAATTGTTTGCAACAACATGAACAGAATTTACCTAACGATTGATTCAGGGATAAGTTGGTTGGTTCAGAATATATTATATTTATCTATCTATCTAGTTCTCCATAAATGTATCTAATAATGTACAAATTGTATCTTTAATCGTAAGTCAGTTATCTATCTATCTAGTTCTTCATAAATGTATCTAATAATGTACAAATTGTATCTTTAATCGTAAGTCAGTTATCTATCTATCTAGTTCTTCATAAATGTATCTAATAATCAATGCTTTTAGTCGCACATAATTTTTTCCTGCTCTTTTCTTCGACTTCTTCCTGTATATCTTGGTGGGGAGGGGGGGGGGGGCATTTTTCACATATAATTAAGTTTATGTCTAAATTGTTAAGGCAAGAAATCTTTTAACACGTTTCCCTGTTTCATCAATTATTATTTCTATCCAAGGATATGAAATGAATTAGTATCAAGTAATATTTCAAATACTTGAAAAAGTAAAAACTGTTAACGAAACTTTAATTGGCTCATTTTTTATGATTGACAACTTGCGTATCTTAAATTCTTCTGCTAGGAAAGAACCCCGTGGTTTTTTTTTTTTATTTATCTGTGTATGAAAATTGAAAAGTCGTTTTTTAACATGTTGGCAATCTTTTTCATGTCAATATCAATTTTATTAAAAAAAAGAACGTTTTTTAAGACAGGAAAATGTCAACAATAATATTTGATAATGAAACTTGATTGTTTTTTAGGACAGAAGTTACATATACATGCAAACAAATTTCCGTTGGACAGAAAACTAACTGAACTTCAATCGTATTGAAAAAACATTTGCATTTGACCACAAATGCATATGAAATGCATTACACCTTCAAATACACATGCATTTTAAATAATATGTTCATACTCCAGAAGTTTAAACAATCCACTTTGAATTATAGTGAAGTATATATATATATATATATATATATTTTATTAAAGCCTTTTCCCTTTAGTATTAGTCACATGTACCGTACCACCACTCACCTATATCATCATATACCGTACCACCACTCACCTATATCAACATGTACCGTACCACCACTCACCTATATCAACATGTGTACCGTACCACCACTCACCTACATCAACTCATCTCAAAAATCCAAAATGTTTATCCGTTATAAGTATTACACTCCCATATCTCAACTCAAAAGCAAAATCCCAAGGGGTGGAAATCCCCCCCCCCCTCTCCGTTCCAATGTCCGTATCAAGGATATCAAGTATGGTTAATGTTTTTACCCAATAGACTTTTTACTTTAAAAAAATAATATTGAAAATCCGTCTCCAGAACTAGAAAGATAACTGAAGCAACCAGTCTTTAAAAGAAAATGCAATATCAAATTTTAAAATAAATGCACTCGTACTATTTTCGGAAAGGTAAGATAAGAAAGTTTTCGGAAAATCCAGAATATCCTTCTATAAAATCTAGAATATCCTTCTATAAAATCTAGAATATACTTCTATAAAATCTAGAATATCCCTCTATAAAATCTAGAATATCCTTCTATAAAATCTAGAATATCCTTCTATAAAATCTAGAATATCCTTCTATAAAATCTAGAATATCCTTCTATAAAAATAAAACTATAGGCACAGAAAATTTACCAATTTGAGCAGCATATGAAAATATAGAAACATTATTCATAATCATATCACAATCTTTCTAATTTATTTTGCAACAATTAAACTAGTTTTATTGATGATCTGCTTTTTAAGCAGTAAAACGACAACATTAGACATGAATTATTAATTACACAAAAATACCATGATTTCAACGGTATTCTAAATGGAAAGCTTTAAGAATTTACAAAATGCTAGGTGTAGTTTTCCAATATTGAAAAATGTCAAATAATTATGTTTAAAACAAGGAGGATGTATATTTGCTGTGAAATTGTTAAATCTGAAAGATTTTCAAATCACAATATTTACCATAATAAAACATTGATTCAATAAAGTTTCAAATTGTTGCTCTTATTGGCGCTTTTCAGGCTATTAGACTAAGATTTCCGTAAAAATAGGTAATTATGTGCATTGAGTTTTTGCCACAAACTCTGATTTTCCCTATGTTGTAGACCTTTGATATTTCAAACTATTAATTCTTCTAGATTAAATAAGATAAACTTAAAATATCAAAGGTTAACACCATCAGGTTGCAGAGATATTTGGCGGAATTCAAAAGTCGGAAATGTCCGGAAATATGTATTTTTTCTCAAAAAAAATGTATAGCCTGATAGGGCGTACCGCCCCCGTCCTATAAAAAAGCTCCATAGTCAAAATACGGAGTTTCAATACATATTCATAGCCAAAATTAAGGCTAGATCATTAAAAAAACATTAGACTGCTAACTTAAATAGTTAGGGTGTTAAGGCGAAGGTTTCTAAGAAAATGGCTGATTGTTTTTGACAAATGATAAAAGTAAAATCTGCTAGCTCAAATAATAACCAGTAAGTAGCACATCTATATATACTAATGCTTGTCTGTTTGTTTCAAAAAACGTCAAAACGGCTGATTCGTTCAGGCCCAAATATTGTGTGGGACCTAACATAGCCTCAGGAAAGGTTTATGTATGATCAAAATTTCAAAAATTAGTCTCCAACAAAATTCGATTTCCATTAAATTTTGAAAATCCAGGATTTTTTTTTAGAAAATTCGCGAATTTTTGTTTGTATTGTTTTACAATGTATACAAAGAGAAAATGTTTGATACTAAACTATAGAAGACGGGCGCGAAGCGCCCTAAAGCGCCCTAAAAGCTTAGTTTATTAGATTATTATTAGATTTATTAGACACATCTATTAGATTTCTGATATATCCAGCCGGCCTATGCATATAAATATCCTATGCAAGTCAAAAGTAAACAATCCAAAAAACTACTATTTCTTAAAAGTCAAGAATATCAAGGTGGTTGTGTCAAGAATGCGAGTGCTATGCTAAAAAAAACAAGAAGGGGGCCAACACCCCCCCCCCCCTCCGCCCTAATCTGCATCTTAGTAATATGCATATATATACATATTTATAGAAAAAGTAAATGTTGTATTCTAATATCTGGATATATCTACAGGAAAATATTAAAGCTGACATCTTGAAAATCTTAGCTTGCAGGTTCAGGATTAACCTACATCCTAGTACTTCAAAAGCCACGTGTTTCTAAATATAATGCGTATAAAAGGGATTGTATTGTTTACCGGTTATATTTCAAACTGTTCGTTCTAATAGAATTCATAGTTTGAAATATCTAAGGTCTACGACATCAAGTAGCAAAGATATAGTGATTAGACAATCAGAGTTTGTGGCCCGCATAAACTCCATTTCTTTAGTCAGAAAATATTATTGCATGATACATGCTTTAATATTCAAATCGCTATCTGTTAACAAAAACTATAAAATATGTACAAAGAATATACAAAACTTGTTCATCCAGGTAAGTAAATATGCTGATTTTTAAACCTAAGAAATCTAAATAAACGTTTTCCAGCTCTGGTTTATTTGGTGAAGGGAAACAAATCTATTTAGTATTAATCCTAGAATAGAGCTCCAGAGCAATTTATACTTTTTCTGCTTCGTTAAACACTGAGCGACAAAATTGTATTCAAAAATCAATCTTGGTTTCTATAATACAGGGTTTCTATAATACAGGGTTTCTAAAATACAGTGTTTCTATAATACAGGGTTTCTATAATAAAGGGTTTCTATAATACAGGGTTTCTATAATACAGGGTTTCTAAAATACAGGGTTTCTATAATACAGGGTTTCTATAATACAGGGTTTCTATAATACAGGGTTTCTATAATGCAGGGTTTCACACTAAATCCACCAATAACAGATCACTTTGCTTTTGATATTTAAATGAGGTGTATCGAAAAGTAGCACTGCTTAAATATACCCTTATTTCCATGATGTCATGTATGTATACGTTACTCCTAAAATCTTGAAAACCTTTTTTTGTTGATACACATTTTGTCAATTTTCACTCGACAAAAGTATCAAAGAAAATAGAAAAAAGACGCGCTTCATGACCAAACTCAACATTTATTTGATAAGAGGTTGACAGTACAATAACACAAGAATTATCTTTACACCCCAAATATTAACTTAAATTCTAAACCATTTTATAACTTACGCAACTTTTTGTCTCTAGGAGAAGGAAGAACGGCTTCCAACCAGATACGATGAGGATATCCCGATCAAGTATATCAAGCTAGCTGTTCTAGGAATATAGATTTACAGCTTATTTTTATGAAACTATTGATATATTGTGCACTCTAGTGACTCTGTCATTCATAAAGGAAGTGAGTTTTTGCCACAAATGCCAATTTTATTATACCGAAATCTCAACGACCAGATGATGCATACCTTTCATATTTCAAACTTACATTGTTTGATCCACCAAAATTCATAGTTTGAAATATCTAAGGTCTACGATATTTGATTTTAAAGAAATTGGGATTTAAAAATCCGAGTTTGTGGCAAAAACTCAATTCCTATGATGATTTTTTTTTATTGCAAAGTATGCAACGTGGCATAATGTTAAACGTGCTGCTTATTATAGAATTGTATGCAATAAGATTTAATTGGTTTCATGATTTCCTCTGTCCAGAATAATTTTCAAATTTAATGAAAATAAAATTAAGATTAATTTTTTTTACTCGTGCTACGTTTTTAAGTTAAAAAACATTTCACAAAACTAAAAATGGTTTTATCTTTAAAAAAAAACATAAAATATTTGTAGAAACTCATAAAAAAAAACAATTACAAATTAAAAACTAAATTCTAAATAAAATTCAAAACTTGACAAATATAAATATAATTGTAAATGGATATAATTGGCAGGAGATACAGGAGTAGGAAAATCCGCAGTATTAGAGGTAAGCTTTCTTTGAAGTTTAACCGCAATGCATTTTAATTTTGGTAAGGTTTGAAAGTATAGAGGTGGGTCACGGGGGAGGGGGGAGGGGAGGGGTTTAAATGCTTACTTTCTGCATTTGCAATGTAACATTATGTATAGCCTGTTGTTGAAGCGTACATTGTACTTTAAACTTAAAATCTTAATATTTCATGCAATCATTTAAGTGCACAGCGTGCGTAACCAATTTGAAATTTGATTTTGTTTAAACAAGTGAAAGGAAAATTTAATTTTATTGTTGAAATTCGCAATAAAAGCGACAATTCTAATTGTCAAACGAGACACGTACTATGGTCAGTTGTTGTGCTTTAAAACCGTTACTTTTATAACATGCTAATCTGATATCTATCTAAGCTATCTTAGACGCGATAATGTCTAAGTTGGACATGTTAAGGTCATGATTTGATTTCGGATATTTCACTATTAATCGACCTTTTTACGAATATCTATCTTTGGTTATAACCAAGATTTTCATGACTTAAAACCTTTGACAAAGAAATAAACTTATGCTTTACGTACGCCTGCTTTGAAAAATGGAATTAAAAGAAATAAAACGAATTCCGTTTCGTCATCTATAAAGGAGCGGTCTTTTTGGGTCACCTTGTATATTTTTGATACAATCATAAAATGGAAGTTTTACTGAAACAGCAGACTGTGCCAGGCTAAATTCAGCGGAAAATTGTTAAAATTTGATAGTTTAAATCTGGTGGTTTCCAGAACTTTTCCACTTCTCTCAATTAAAATGTTCTATTGAATTTATTCAGGACCAAATCATGATATTCAAATATTATAACCATAAAAAGGGAACCACGAAATTCAGGAACTAACCTATGATATTTCTATGAACGCATAACTTTATAAATTAGTAATTTTTAAATGGCCAAGGTATGCATCATCAGGTGTGTACTAGCATTCAGTTCCTTAAAGCCGTGGAGAAGGGGGGAAGAATCGTAAAAATCGAATTTATTCAATAAACCTATTATTTCCACCAATTAAGGCTTTGACACGATTCACGACAATCACGTTTTAAGAAGAATATTGTGGCGAAAACCAGTCATTTGACCCTGAACCTCTACAGTATCACACTGTTTTGTCTTCAATTTTTACTCCTATAATTCAGGACAAATGTATTAAGGAATTAAATCTTTGCAACAAATCCAAATTTTCTAATACATATATATCTACAACCAAATTGTGTAAACCTTAGATATTTCAAACTTTGATTATTTGATATAACAGAAGTCATAGTTTGAAATATCTAAGGTCTACAGCATTGGGTTGTTAAGATATAGGGATTTAAATACCAGAGTTTGTGGCAAAGACTCAATTCCTTTGGTTTCATTTTCTAAAAAGGTTTCAATAAACATTTAATTAGATTTTAAATTGCCAAATCCTGCTAAAACCTTGAAAGCTTGCAAAATATCATTACTTGTTCAATTTTGAATTTGGCAAATTTGAAACAATACTGCATGTTTAGCAACTTTTAAAAAAATGGTGTTATATATCTATTTGAAATTTCACCATAAAATTTAATATTAAAAGAAATCTAGTCAAAAAGAAAAATCAAAATTTTTATTGAAAAACCTGCCACAAGAAAAAACGTAAATAAATTTAGATTTTTCAGATTGAAATATTTTTTTGTTGCTTCTACTGATCCAAAAGTATTGTATTTCTTGATATTTCTTTCAGAGGTTTGTTAGAAATTCATTTTCCTCTCATCATGAAAGAACAACTAGAAAACAGGAATACATGCCCTCTCTCATACTAGACAATTCTATATTCGAACTAAAGGTAATTTAACAAAATAATTATTACGATAAATTATCATAGATTTCTTTCTAATTATATAATTAGAATACATATAAAATTTCGATCATTTATATAGGATTTATATAATTTCTCCGTTTTCAAACTGTCTATTCGGCTTATTTTTCATATTTTCAAAACTATAAATGGCAGAGAAATATGAAATAAAGAATTTGGTGGGGAGAATTTATCATTCCTCCCCCCCCCCCCCCCCCCCGCCCCATATCAAACCAAAATGAAAATTGATATTATAATTAAAATCATACAACTAAAAACATTTCAACATATTTCACATTATCTAAAACTTTGTGAATTATCGTAAAATTTTAAACCAATTCTTTGTGAAAATATGCTGATCGTGGAATAAAGGAATTGAGTTTTTGCATCAAACTCTGATTTTCTAATCTCTATATCATTGTATACCAATGTCGTAGACCTTAGATATTTCAAACTATTAATACTTATAGATAAAGTAATCTACGTTTGAAATATCAAAGGTTTGTACCATCAGGTTGCAAAGATATTGGGATAAGAAGATTTGAGTTTGTGGCAAAACTCAATTCCTTTAGAGTTGAATTGAATGGTGAGGATTTTTCAGATTGTTGATATTCCTGTGATAAACAGATTTCCCGCCAATTCTGAAGAGGAATGGGAGGAATATCGGTTCTACGGATTACGCAGGCACAAATCCGTACATATGTTAAACGTCACAAAACATGACTTCATTTACATGTATTAAGTTTTCCCGGATAATTTTTGCAGCTACTCCTTTCATTCGAAATTGCTATGTTGGCTATTGAAACTTTAACAAAGGAATAGAGTCTTTGCCACAAACTCACATTTTTTGCCACCTGATGGTGTACACCTTTGTTATTTCAAACTTAGATTATTTGATCTAACAGAATTCATAGTTAAGAAAAGAAACATCTAAGGTCTTAAAATAAGAGTTTTCCAAGAGTTTTTGCAAAAACTTAATTCCTTTTGCTTTAATATTGATTCAAGTTAGAGTCACATACATACTAGGAGGAGTCTGAGACATGCCCCCCCTCCCTTAAAGTTCGTATTTCTCTCGCTTTCAGCTTAGAATTTCATGCATTTACAATGCATTTACATGTTTAGTCTCCTTCCTCTGGATACTTCCATGATTCGAGTAAAATCTATACTCAGAGAATTAATAAAGAAAACATCTATAAAGAAATTTGTTAAATGTTTTATCGTAATTTAAAATTCATAACTAGAACTTATCCTTTTCAAGTTTACTGTTTAGTATTTACACATATATATACTTTTGCTAAATATTCAACCTTTCAAAAATCCTACATATATTTGAGAAAATTAAATATTGAAGATTTTTCCATATTTTATTCGAATAAATGTGAGAGTGAGAGGAACTAAGAGGACCATTAAACAATTTCCAGAATATTAAAGAAAAAAATAGTTTTTTATAAATATTTACGTTTTGTGGATTAGTGCACATGCGTACCTTCTAGTATTTGATGTTTCCTCTCATCAATCATTTCAATTCATCACAACAATTAGGTAAACTTTTATATAATAGTTTGGGATCACAGGTTTGCCTGGAAACTAATAGAATTTCCTGGTTCTCGAGTTCCCCAACTGAAATTTGAGGCAAATCTGTCAATTGGGCTTTTAGTTAAGATCAGACATACAAACAGAGATCACTACTTTATTTATTTTAATGACAAATTATAGATTTACACATTTTACGCCTAATGAAAGAACATATTCGACCTAAACTTGAACTCAAAGGAACTGTAAGTGGCCATCCAAATGATAGCAATACCCGATCCATGAAGATATTGTCGTTTTTCTAAGAATGAAATTAATTTTGTGCTTACATTAGTTTATTAAAATAAATAAAACATCAAGCAAAAAATATTTTTATAGGACTTTTTTTTCGATAATGCTTTTTTATTAATTGCCGAAATAATTGCTTAGAATTTGAATGCTTTTTAAAGAAAACAAATTATGAAGAATCCAAAATATAAGAAGATTTTATTATTCTAAAAGAATTTGGTCTGTTTTTCTTCTTTTTTGCATTTTCGATGGAAAAGCATTTTTAGATTTAAAATTTATTTTGTGCAAAAAGTAAAAATCTTGGTAATGCAGGCAATTTTTTCACATGAAATCCTTCATACAGAAAGGTTAGAGTGTGTGCAAAAAGTCCTAAAGCTGCAAAAAATCAACTTATGTTTTTAGTTTAAATTGTAATAAGCATAAAAAATCAATAACATTTGTATTAATGTTTGAGATTTTAAAGATAAAAAGCATTACACACAAATTATGCGTACATAAAATTGTAGTGTACACTATATTTATTGTTAATTAACTTTTTCAATAAAACATGTTTAGGTTGAAGGTTTTTTATGTATACCTTACCCAGTTTCAATTTATTAACCAAAAGATTTTAGCGTAATGCCAGGTTATAGCATAAATATTAAATGACCTACCCATAGATTAATAGCAATATAGGTAGAACACTAGATGTCGTCTTTTCAAGATTTAAGAGTTTTTTGTTCACAATATAATCCTGCGGCAGAAGCCCAATGGAGTTCTGCGCAGGCAGCTTTGAATTACAAGACAGACAGAGAGCCTCCGCGCAACTCCTTTGGACCTCTGCCTTAGGGTTATTGTAAACTAAAAACCCTTTAATCTTGAAAAGACGAAATATAGTGTTCTATCCGAAAAGTTATTAATCTATGGACCTACCACTGTAATATATTTCTACAAAATCATAGAAATGTTGATGAAACGTCTTGTTACATTTTTAACTATAACTTTTCAAAATTATGTTTTACGTTTGAATCTTAAAATAAAAATTATATAAATATTCTATCGTGATTTCAATTTTAATTCATGCAATCGTGATATATCTATTTATTATATGCTAGGCATTCAGGGCGCTTTGTGCCCATCTTCTATTTCAATTGTGAACATTTCCTCTTAGTATACATTGTAAAACAACAACAACAACAAAAAAGTTCGTTGATTTCATAAAAAAATTCGTCGATTTTCAAAATTTAAGGAAAATAGAATTTTGTTTGAGGCAAATTTTTAAAATTTTGAACATTCATAAACCTTCCCTGGGGTCATGTGAGGTCCCACATAAAATTTGCCTCAAGGTTTGATTTGGAAACTCTGGGGAATCACGGGAATGTTCTTAGCTTGGTTTAGAGATTATAAGTTGATTGGGTCGACTTTAATAGCGAAAATGTAGTTGCCCGGTAAAACCGTCCAAGTGCGGTTAAGTGGCTGGAGTAACTATGTATTACCAGGCTAGTACTATATACATCTTATGATTAGGGACCAAATATCCAGTTCTCGTGATATATCCTCAATACCTGTGATTGTAATCGCAAACAAATCCGATCTTGTTCCCACACTGTCCCCAGACCAAAACAGAACAAGGTCAGTTCTAATATTAGATGATCCTGAAGAAAAATTATAAAAAACATAAATAGTCAAAACTATAAGTATATTTATTTTACATGTACATAAACATCAAAGATTGTATAATGTATATGTAAGATGCAAATGTAAATTTTTTTTTTAATTAGAAATATTTTCACTCAGTCCTGTATTGGCAAATACGCGAAAATTAGTTCCTCTAACTAGGTTGAAACTTGCTGCTCAAAACTAGGCCTGAAAATTGCAAACTGTTTTAAAGCAAGGTTGGAAAACGCGACCTGCTCCTTTAACTTAGGTGAAATATCTAAATGTTTCTTTAAATAGGTTGGAAAATGCCAATATTGTAAAGAAGACCTGGAAACTAGGATATGTTGAGTCCAGTGCTAAATACAACTACAACATAACATACATTTTTAGAACACTTGCTCAGGTATACTATACGTCATTTCTCCTGTATTTTTAACTTTGCATCCTATTATTAACTTCGAAACGGCTGAACAGTGAACAGGTCAGGTTTAGATTTTTGTTTGACCCCAAGAGGTTTAATTCTAGTCAGAATTTGAAAAAGACACTTCAAAAAAGTATTTTTCTTAGTTTCGATTCATCTATGAAAAAAAAATAAAAATCTAACTGCGAAATTCCTTAAATATTTAATATTCAATAATTTAATATTGCCTTTTCTGTTTTTTTTTTTGTATTTAATATGACATAAATACATGGATGGATATATATCCCATCATGATTCCGATTTTTTTCATCCAACAAATATTTTTTTCTCTAAGAAAATGAGTCTTTGTTACACACTCAAATTTTCTATACCCTTTAAAACTTGATGTCGTAGATTCAATTTTTTTTCCTCAAAAAAAAACATTTAAGTTTTCTGACTATTGCATTGGATTGTACTAACATTTTTTTAAAGTAAAAAACAATATACTGGAGCACACATCAACCCCTGTTTTAATTGTCTCGTTAACTTGTCAACCTACTTTTATATTGGTGTTAAAAGAAAACAGAAAGTTTATCTTTAGAAAACATTTATTGAAAAGAAGTTTTAATAAGTGTTTGATTAATGTTAGGAACTAAAGAACGTGGAAGAGCACAAGACTGGAGATAAGAATTCAAGAAACCAGGGGAAGAAATGTTTCCGCTGCCTTCCATGATGTTAAAACCCTTTAACTAGGGTATTTAAAAATCTAAGTGAAAATTTCAAAATTTACCATTGAAAATATTTATAATAAAACAAGATATTCGAAATATGATCCCTATAGGCGGTCAAACGACTGGATCGAATGGGCTGAAAGTATACGATAAAAAATCGATTTTTTTTTCATAATTTTTTTCTTCCATTTTTTTTTCTACGAGCAACACCGCGGGCCCTTTCAGCTAGTATTTCATAATATTCATATGATTACAAGAAATGAAATCCAAAACGCTCAAACTAGATTGAACCATAAACTACTGAATAAATACATAAGTTGTTCAAAAATTGAAAGGAAGAGTAGGACTCCTGACGATTTATGCACAACATTTTTGTACGTTTTTATGATAGACACACAAAGCGAGGTTTCTTGAAGTATATTCAGATCTCGGTGGAACTATTCTAAATCAGCATTAATTAAACCTATAAAGACTACCCGAGGTCAAAATTTTGGACGATTAGCGCTAATTTACACTGCATGAACTCAATATCCAATTCATGCTATAGCAAATGATATGATTAATATCTCAATTCTAGTCAGCTGCAAGGAATGCCAAAGAAGAATTATTAAATACTTCGAACGTCTAAAGCGCGGATAGCCGCTTGATAATGGGATTTACAACTCGAAATTGTTGACATCTGTTTTTTTTTATGTGGGTGACCCAAGTTGAATTAGAACCATTAAAGTTTCTCACAACATTTCCAAGACCGACTCGCGGATTAGCAAGTTACTTAGCCGAGAAATAAAACGTTTTAGATCAAGATTAACCTCTCTGGGAATCGTTTAGGCCATCTCAGCAAATAAAAGGGCAACTGAAAAACGGTTGACAAGAGATCTTTATTATAATTTAAGAATAAATGATTTTTTTTCTAACCTATTTTGGTATGTCATTTATGAAATATGTACTGTGTACATTAATGATTACATTTGTTTTACAGAGTAGTTTGTGTTATTGCAAATATAATTTTTGAACTTTTTGGCAAAAAGTGATTTTTTATTGTAAAAATGAAATTGTTAAAAAGAAGCTTATCTAATATGATTATCTATAAAATTCATTTACATTTTACTCAAATAGCTTTTGTTTTTAAATGATTATTTGCTTTTTACTTCTGTTTGGGTCCAAAAAGTACAACTTTGAATTTTGAGCAATGGTCTTTCCTATATGTTGTGGGACATTCAGTAATTCAACTAATCCATTCTCGCTGTAAAAAAATATTAACGGAATGAAATGCATAATATCTTCCGCAAACACTCCCTTTAAAAAATACTTTTGTGAATCATACATGGCATTTAAATGGAGTGTTTAATAAAAAAAAGAATTTTTAAACCTGGCTCAAAATCAATTAAAATATTTATGTAAAATAACTTAAAATCAGATATAAGGATTCTTACAAATTTCTAAAAGACTGTAAAAGAAGACATTGTATATTGTTAATTGCTTAATTGAAACGAAAAATAAGAGTTTCTCGGGGAGAAAGATCTTTTTCTAAGAACATGTTTTTTTATTCTGACAAAACCAGACATTATTATTTTCCTCGCCGGACACTTTTCTCTTCAGCAGTTGTTACTTTTCAGAACTTGTATTAATCAGATATATTTACTGGACACTTATCTCTTGAGCAATTATGATTAAAATCCTTTTTATTAGCTATTGCAGAGTGAAAAAGTTTTAGCACCAATTTCTGAAATGGGGGTCTATAACCTTTTATCTCAAAGTTTGCAATATTGGATGTATAGACAGTTTTGGTTTTATCTGTGTAAATAATCCTTTTTATTCTTTAAACTAAATTCTTTAAGCAGACCACAATTTATAAATGCCAGTACTAGGGGTATTTTATGATTATTGTTTCAAGAATCATACTTGCTAAACTAGGTTTACAAAAATAGGCCTCCTTACTATCTGATAAAAAGACAAGCCATTTTTAATAAAAAAAAACAAGAAATATCAAGAAGAATTACTGCTAATTCTATAATTATGTCAACTCTTTGGAACTATAAAGAAGTTGAAGGAAACTTTGCGAGGAAATTAGTTCTGCACCTAGATTGCATTTCCTAAAATTGAATTTGATATGATTATTTAATCAAATTTTGTTTGTGTAAACATTATTTACATTGAAGAGAAATTTTGGATTATAATCTAATGTTTTTACGACATTTGAAGTTTAAATGCAAATTTAAATGCATTTGAAGAATCTAGAATTCCATTTCTTTTTCCTGAATTTATTATAATTTGTACATGCTTTTAAAGCAAGATTGTACTCAAACAGGTTCCATTATTCCCGAAAATAAATCAGACTTGCCTTTCCGGCAATTTTAAAAATTTGAGATCACCAAAGCAAATTTTAAACAGTTCTATGACTGTTCTGTTCTCCTAAAAACATTGTGGAATCAAATATACTTTTTCTATGACTATTTCATGGCAACAGTAGCCAGAAAAAGGTTGGGTTCAGTCGTTTATAATATTTGAGGCATGAAATATTTGAATTTGAATTGTCCTGAATTACATGAGAAATACAATTTTTTTAAGTATATGAATTTTCCTACAAAGAAGTATGAATATATGGGCGTTCGGGGACTTAATTGAACCACTTTTCCCCTGCGCCTTTTCAAGCTTAATAGAAGAGAATCAACTTACTCCATGTATTTCATTTTATTTTTGTATTATAGTTTCGGACAACATTAAGTTGTTATTCATATGTCAACTTTTTTTGTTATTCAGTTTTACTGGAAGCTTCATTTGACTTTGAGAATATATTTATAATAAAATCTTCTGCTTTGATTGTAGAGCTGGGAACTTTAGAATGGATAACCTTTAATCCCAACTACTTAATCCGAATATACACCGTGGAAACTTTTAATTTTAGTCCTTAATCCACTCTTTTTCTCTCTCTTTGGATATCAGTCCAATGAGAGTGCAGGAATATAGTTTGTAAATTGTATTGACCAATGAGAGCCTTGAAAATAAATCCTATTCCATGAGAGAAATCCGCCATTGCTAATAAATTAAGAATTTGTTGTCGGCCATTTTGTAAATTAATCGGTGAAGAAAAATATTTAATAATACGTTTAAGATTCTTTATTAACTAATTTACTAATAAAAAATGGGTGAGAAATTAAGTGAAGGCCCTTCTAGTCAAGAAAACGAACAAATCTGGCATTCCTAGAATCAAACTTGTTTATCAAAATATTTAGTCTCGAGACAAACAAAATCTCGAGATTATGTTAGTCTCGAGATTAGCAAAAAGCGAGGATTAAACATTAATCCTGATATTCACCATTCTAAAGTTCCCGCTTCTCATTTTAGTAAAATTTGTAAGAAGACTTTGTAAAAATTAATGTATAAATGGTAAATCTAACTAACCAATGCTCATTACTTGTGATTTAAAGTATGTATTAAATATAATCAAACTAGAAATATAAGAAAAAATTCATATAAAGTGTAAACAATTTTAATAGCACAAAATATCCATTAAATGATCAAATAAATAATAAATATAATATATTGGAATAAATAATCTAAGTTATTAATCTGCATATTTTATGTAAGAATGTAGATATATGTAATTATAAGTTTAGGCTCCTTATTTTTTAACATCATTTTAATATATGTAAATTTTTTCCCGAGCGAAGCGGAATACAAAATTGCCTATTTATACAGTCTAATTTATTAACCCCTTTATCTTTGCAACCCGATGTAGTTGACCTCTGATATTTCAAACTATGAATTCTGTTAGTTTAAATAATCTAAGTTTGAAATATCAACCGTTTAAACCATCATGTGGCAAAGATGTCTTATGCCTTTTGTAGTTATACTTGACAAAGCAATCAAGATATTTAGAGCAGGTAACGCTTAATGTTTAAGGAATCACTAAATTAGTTCTGATAAATCGTCTCTCTCAAGTCTCATTTGATGGTAATCCTTCATACCATCGAATTCATCTATATATAAATTTGGCTTGTCTGTCTGTTTGTTTGTGTCCAATAAACGTCAAAGCGGCTGAACCGATCGGGCCCAAATTTTTGGTGGGACATCACGTGACCACAGGGAGGGTTTATGAATGATAAAAATAAAAATAAATGTTTTTTTAAGGTTTTTAATTTTGTAAAAGAATTTAAATTCTTGAAAATCCGCGAATTTTTTTTTAAAAATCCGCAAAATTTATTTCTTCTTTGTTTTAAAATGTAAACAAAAAGAACATGTCTACAATTTAAATAGAAGATGGGCGCGAAGCGCCCTAAAAGCCTGGTTTTTAATATTTCTTCCGAGTTTAAATAGAGTTTTTAATCAGAATCAAAACGCAACAGACGCAAGAGACCCTCCATGCAAAGATGATAATGCCTGATCCGATTCACAACTATACACATGAAACCTTTATCCAATAAATAATTTGGAAGATATTGCCGTTTTTCCTACATGTTTTCCTGCAGTAGAAATTCGCAAGTCATTACTGTTTTGAGTTAAAATAAGTTAGAATTCTTGTAGCGAACTGGGAAATCCTGCAGGATTATGTTTGCTGGTTCGAAATAATTAACTCAAATCTGATTAAAGACAGGTTAAAAATATACTGAAGAGAAATGGGAACATTTCTTAGATTTATGGGAATTACAGGTTCTCAGATATATCATAATGTTTTATTATACCTGAGGAGTGAATTGTGGCTAAATAGCTTGAGGAAAATGGTAAGAATAATCCTCACGCAACATAGTTTCCTGCAAAAAATTAATTGTTTNTCTTAATTACATAGTTTCCTACCTTTACGTCGGTTATAAAGGCTTGAAAATAATATGCAGCAAGGAACTATCAATGTTCCGCGCTGGCATATTCCTTAATTACATAGTCTCTTACCTTACGTCGGTTATATAACTGTAAGATTACATAGTTAAAATAATATGCAGCCACACCAACGAAGAACCATCAATGTACTTCGTTGGTAGAGCTCTCAATCTGTATGTTGTTACATAGTAATAATTTTATTCAATCCACATAAACCTGTCTCGTCAACATCAACTTATTTTATGCATTAAATGTTCCACTACTTCATTGATTTTCAAACCTACTGCTAATGGAATGCTATCCTTTTATAAATAATGTAGTTTTTTTTCCTTCTTATCCTGAAATGCAGTCTTATCAATACTTGAATATAAACGTAACATCAATTGTAACAGGAAAAAACGATAAAATGTATCCGTTTGATTTTTTATTAATTAATATAAGAATATATGTACACGATAGTATCGTAAAATAGTTGTATTAAATACATGTGAACAATTTTGTCCAGTTTATATAATATAATAAATATCTAGATCTTAAAAAATAATGTTTTATTAAAAACTAGACTTTTTGTTTATTTTGAATCTTCATGAAAGAAACAATCTCAAGAAATAATAATTGTTTTAAAACATTCTTAAAAAAGTGAGTTTCTCTGTCAGACTCTTCCCGTCCTTAGGATGATTTCCCACTCTTAACTACACATATTTCATCTATTAGGACCTTCAGGAGGGTTGTTTTCCCCTTTCTTCTTGGCTGGTCGCAAATTAGGTCGAAGTAAGCATGAAATAAGTAGTTATTCACAGTTTTTCCTTTGATGAATGCCTTATGGGAATGCAGCACATTATAGTATTCTAAATAAAAGCTTATTCTTACCTCTTCTCCTTATACCCATGGTTAAAGATAAGCCAATTAAGTTTAGCGGTTTAGCCAGCTGTAGCTATACATATATAATCATAAATATAAATAATAAATATGAATATATTTATACATATCTTCTTAAAATAAGTGTAGAACATGTTCTAATGTTTATTAAAATTGGTTATTGCTGGACACTGTGCTCCATGTTGTACATTCTTCAGCAGCATGATTGCGGATTTAAAAAAATTCATTTTCACAAAATTAAATGGGTTTAAATTCGTGTATGCTAATCAAGCAAAATGCGAGAACCGAGCTGGGAACTTTTGAATGGTGGATAGCGGGATTAATGCTTGATCTCCTCTTTTTCTTAATCTCCTGAGCTGAAAACTTTAGAATGGGATATCCTAAACTCAATCTGTTAGTTAGTCTGGAGATTAATAACAAGAGGATAATAAGCATTATTTAATCAGAGCTGAAAACTTTAGAATGTAATATCCTTAATCCCTACCTGTTAATTAATCTGGAGATTAAATTCATGAGGAAAACAAGCAATATTTAATCTGGAGATTAAGAAAAAGAGTGGATTAAGCATTAATCTCGATATCCACCATTCTAATGTTTTCAGCTCTGGAGATTAAGAAAAAGAGTGGATTAAGCATTAATCCCGATATCCACCATTCAAAGGTTCCCAGCTCAGATTAAATAATGCTTGTTCTCCTCTTGTTTTTAATCTCTAGATTAATCAACTGATTGGGATTAAGGAGATCCCATTCTAAAGGTTCCAGCTCAGAGTCAGAACATATACATATATATACATACAAATATGCTGAATTTGTTCTTCAATCAAAATATAAATATAGATATAAATAAACATATATGCATGCATATATCCCGGTTTGGGTTGGTGTGTCAGAGTCCCTGCATATATATATACATACATATTTAATAAATTTATTCTTCAATCAAAAAAGATATTTACATATATATATATATATATATATATTTTTTCTTAAACAAAGTCATTTTGCTTGATATCTACAGTTTACACGGCAAATTGTTAAAGTTGAAAATAAAAGCTAGTCATTCTAACTTAATTTTTTTGCCTTTTATCAAACTAAAATCAACCGTTCTGACCTAATAATTATTTTATTTTTGAAAAATTTGAAATGAAAATCGAGAATCTGATAATACATGGGGAGGTTGAAAACCCTTCTCCACCCCCCCCCCCTCCCCAACCCCAACTCCACCCCTCGGTTACGTACGGCCCTGGATATATATGTCCAGACTTTTTTGTCTAAAACAGAATTAAGGACACATTTGTTCTACTTTGGTCCAAAGTAATGTAATTTGACAATTTTAATATTTCTCGTTAAAAGGTTGTTGTATTACAGAATTAGTTCTATGTAAAAATGTCAACTTGGCTAGATTTAAGAAGTGCATGGGGGTTCTACTTTGTTTGATTATAAGATTTCTATAGAATTGTATATCGAGGATACTGCCTGAATGCCTTATTTTACCTGTACCCGACTATCTTTAGACCTACTTCCAGTCATTGGATTTTGGCATATATTTATAGCTCTTTGGAAAGACTTGAACAAAAGGTAGCAGAATGCACGATGTTTGCGACGAAATTTTGCATACATTTTTGCACAGATGCTCTAAAGAGAATTTGCACATTTTCAGTTTTCCTTAAATAAAAATTTAGTTTTTAAAAATATTGCAAATATTTTTGCATATTTGAATTTGCCGTTTCAAGGACTTTTCAAAACTGCATAATTTATCATATTTCGCGCACTTTCTGTTTTTGCACATTTTTGCTTAATAACTTGATATTGCTTTTTCGAAAAAAGTATAGGCCTTTCTTCTGGAGTATTTGGAGCTTAGGTCTCCCAGCCATCGTTCATCTGAGATTTTTCTTAGATTCGTTCCACGAAACTACTGAACCAGCATCGATATCATAAAACTTAACCTATTAAACTCAATTGCTTCAGGATTTAAGTGATGACTTCGTGACCTAGTGTTTCTTGGGATAAATTAAACAAATAAAATTAACAATTTCATCCTGATTTACATTGGTTTTCCTTGAGCGCATTGAACTGGTCCTGAAATAAAAATAATAAAATAAATTTAATAAAAATTAAGATAAGCATTCGAACCATTTTTAAAAATGATAAATGCAATTCCAAAAAATATAAATTTAAAGCATCTTTAATCTATCGGGTAATTGGAAGTTTGACAGGGCGGATTGGCCACCTTTGAGCTTGGTGAAAAGGAGCATCGGCTCCTTGAACACCAGACCCACGGGTTCTAGTCAACTCTACCAATATTCCGCCCATTATAGACATCAATTACATTTAATTAGTGTGATTAAATCAAAACAAGAATTTAATAATAAAATGGAAAGGGATAAAATGATAAAATTATTTTACAAAATTTGATCAAGATTATTAATTTTTCCGTCCAAGTGTTCGCAGTTTCTCTCCCATTTAAAATTTTTCTTTGAAATGAAACTTATGTTAGTTTACAGTTTAATCAAAATTTAATTGTCTTTTCATTTTTTTTTTGTAAACATGAATTGTTCCATTTTTCCCCGGGAATGTCTGCTGGTAAATAATGTTTGCTTGTATCTAGATTTAAATTTATTATAACATTTTTCACAAAAATGTGTCTAATACTCAATTTATTTTATACAGTTATTCCTGTGAATTTTTTGTTTTCAGTTTGTTGATAATATGGTTTCTCTTTAGATTTCATACCTTGAATTAAAGTTTTTGAAAACCCTTTTTCTGCTGGTAAATACTGTACAATTCTCTTGGTTAAACAGTTCTTTCTGTATGGACGTTTGCATCCTGTTTGTTCTAAAATAGCATAAACCAGCCATCTTTTTATTGGAAGAATATGGAATGATATCGTTTTTTTTAAATTTTGTTTCCCTAGAACTGTCGTAAATGGATTTTTTTCTCCAGGAAAATTGAATATTTTGATATTCAAAGATTTACCATAAATTCATGGGCCACTATGTCTACATTTGAATATCCGAGTTGGACCAACCTTTGCAGTCCTAGTTCGAACTGTACCGCCAATTTATAATTACTAAAGCGTGCAGACTGCAGAGGAGTTTGAATTATCCTTGTTTCAACATTGAATTGAATAGAATCTGGGTAACCTGTGACAATTGTTTTGATTATTTTGAACATTGATTTTTTTCACCAAATACATTTATGGATTACGGAAACATCATCTCTAAATCTTAGATACCTATGGCCGAATTTAAAGAATTTGAGCGGCGGTTTAAATTTAAGCCGAGGTTTAAATATGGTTGGTTCCACTTGAAATTGTAATTAATTTAAACCGGGTTTTGGCGGATTTAAACCGCGGCTCAAATTCTTTAAATTCTATCTCTAGATATATTATTTTGTAGTTTAAGACTATATATTTTCTTAAAAACCTTTAGTTCATAAATCCTTAAAATTAATTCACTTCCTCTTGCCGCTGAATTGTCTCCCATTGAGAATCCTCCCAAAGTACTTCCGTGGATTCTTTAATAATGATTCATAGAAAATTTCATTAAATTGATAATGTAATCTAATGATTCGGAATTTAGTTTAGCTATTTTGCAAGCTTGCAATATGCAATTTTCTACTAAATGTTTGTTACAGTTTGGGTATAAATCCCCGAAATCTCCTTCTAGTTCTATGGATGATCCCCATATCCCTGTCTAATAGATTTTTTAAATTCTTTCCATAGCTTCATCTATTCTTGTAACTGAGGGGGACTAAACACCGTTAATTCTTGTAAATAATTTGTCTACATAGTATAATAAATGGCTATATATTTTATCAAGGGTAATCTGTACTCTCTTAGATGGATACTTCATTGAACTTTTTATTCCTCTGCATGTCAAATGCAATAAATATTAGAAATTTTGCAAATTTGCAAATTTTTTTGAAGACTGGTAGAGTAGAGCCTATGGGCTTTCTAAAAATTTATCAAATGTTATAGATTTTCATCACAATAAGGAAAAAAAGGGGGTTCCCGGGACCCCCCCCCCTCCTCCGACTATTTTGGGTAAACCAGACGTCAGCCTGAATAGGGTTAAAGGGACCCTTCAACAAAAGAAAATGTCAAAGCAAGTATTGATATTATTTCTCCCTAGTTTTCAGTTCTATAGTATCTGAATAATATGCCTCTACATACAAAGGAATTCAGCCTTTTCCACTAACTCTGATTTTCTAATCCCTTTATCTTTGGAACCCAAAATCTTAGTTTGAAATATCAAAGGTTTGCACCTTCAGGTTGCATAAAAAGAGGATTAGAAAATTTGATTTTGTGGCAAAGGCCCAATTTCTATAAATTTCATACATATATCAATAAGTAAGAAGATAAGTATAAGTTTAACTTCCAACTTTAGCTGATACTTAGGAGAGATTATTTATCCTTCGTCTTTTCTAGTTAAGCTGCTTTTGGAAAGTATTTCCCCCCCCCCCCCGGCCCCTCTCTCTTTTTATCCCTCCCCCTTACATTTCTTATATAAATGCAGATGTAGAAATACATTATTTTTTTAGTATATATTTTATAATCCATCGTTGTTTTTTTACTAATGAGACAATTTTATCTAAGTAAATATTATTTTTTTTAACCTACTTGCACTCTCTCAACTCTTTCATTAATATCTTTTCTCATCTTTTCATTATTACATATAATTCAAACTAAAATGTTTTTCACTTTCAACTTATCCTCTCTATAACGATCTTCAAATTTTAAAAGAAGGTGCAGAGGGGTGGTGATTGCAGACATTAGACAACATCTTTGTGATGTTGTAGATTGTAGAAGTTCAGTAAATGTCGAATTGTCTTATGAAGCCTTTTGTTTACTCAAGTGTAGATTTATTGTGTTCAAAGGAATTTGCCGAGGGATTGAAATAATCTAAAATCTGAAAATTCTCTTTATTACGGAGTACGGTGGAATTTAATTTAGAATTTTGAGCAAAATCAAAACATGTTTTCAATACTTTTGCTGGATTACTCTGAACTAATTTTAAATTTAAAAGAACTGAGTTTTTGCCTCAAACTCTGATTTTCCTACCCCCTATATCTTTGCAACCCGATGTCATAGACCTTTAATATTTCTAACTATGAATTCTATTATATGAAATATCAGAGGTTTACATCGTCAGGTTGCAAAGATATAGGGATAAGAAAATTTGAGTTTATGGCAAAAACTCTAAAAATTATCTTATAGCAAACAGGAATTTAGATAACATCACTTAATAACGATTTAGGTGGCCTTATTTTTTTGCGCCATAAGCCAAGAAAAATTAAAAAAGGATTTGAGCCTTTGCAACAAACTCAAATTTTCTAATTCCTATATCTTTTCAAGCCAATGCCGTAGACCTTAGATTTTTAAAACTATGAATTCTGGTATATCTGAAATATCAAAGGTTTGCACCATCAAGTTGCTAAGATATATGGATTAGAAAATTTGAGATTGTGACAAAGACTCAAGGCCTTTGCTTTTGGGTTTAATCCACGCTTCCTTTCCTTCATATTAAGAAAAGAAGTAAAGACTGATATATTTTTTATATTAATTTTGCATGAGCTAAAAATTGTAAATGCATGCATGAAAATTTAAATTTCAGAGAAAGAAATTTCACCGTGGATTTTCTTTTCTTGAAACTTCGAGAATCATTTAATTAAACTTCATAGTAGAGGGAGGGGAGTACTTACCTCAGCTATAGTTCATAGTAGAGGGAGGGGAGTACTTACCTCAGCCATAGTACATAGTAGAGGGAGGGGAGTACTTACCTCAGCCATAGTTCATAGTAGAGTAAGGGGAGTACTTACCTCAGCCATAGTGCATAGTAGAGGGAGGGGAGTCCTTACCACAGCCATAGTCCATAGTAGAGGGAAGGGGAGTACTTACCTCAGCCATAGTTCATAGTAGAGGGAGGGGAGTACTTACCTCAGCCATAGTTCATAGTAGAGGGAGGGGAGTACTTACCTCAGCCATAGTCCATAGTAGAGGGAGAGGAGTACTCACCTCAGCTCAGCCATGGTCCATAGTATAGAGTTTTTTCTAAGTGGTTTCCATGATATAAGGCGAAAAGGCCGGGGTGTATAATCATCTTATTATCTGAAGATCTTGAGATAAGTGAAAGAAACGGTGTATGTAATTTTCTTTTTTCAATCGTATAGGGGGGTAAAATTAAAGGAATTGAGTTTTTGGAACAAAATCAAATATTTAAACCTAAATGTCTTCAGAACCCGATGTTGTGAACCTTTGATATTTCAAACTCAGATTACTTGATCTAACAGAATTCATAGTTTGAAATATCTAAGGTGTACAACATTTGGTTTCAAAGATAAAGTGATTAGAAAATCAGAGTTTGTGGCAAAGATTCAATTCCTTTGTAAAATTGCTTAGAAATGTCTTTGTTTGAAAAAAAAACTTTTTTGACCTACTTTTGGTATCAAATCGAATTGCATTTGTAAATTTCCAATTCTGAATCAGAAAATATCTAGATTTGACGGGATTATATATCTTTGAAAAAACGAAAAATGATACAACCTGACACCTATCTATTCTCATAAAGGATGACACTGGAGTGACGACTAAACGAAGTCGTTTTTTACATAATTCCCTGGAGTTGTAAACCTGCTGTTTCCTTGACAAATATATCACCTAAAGACTATCTATAATTGACATTACAACAAATTCAACCTTCAGCTCGTCGTATTAGGTGTTTACTGACTAGGTAGACTAGTGTCATCCTGTAATCCTGTACATTTACCTTTATAGTGTGATTTGCGGCGCCTGTTGCAAAATTGTACTTTTTTTGTGCAACTCTCCTGTATGGTGTATTTTCAATATTTTTTGAAAATTTATAATTTTTTTGGTACTCCAATGGCCCAAAAAAAATCCGCGAACCTTTTTCTCTCTCAAAATCAAAAGTTCAGAAAATCAAAAATGTATACATAGATTATTTCTATCGACATCTAAGATTTTATAAAGATTGAATCACAGAATCACAGAAAATTCGCAAAATTGTAATAAGAAAATTCACAATTTTTAGTTCTGGTCTAATTTTTAAGGAAAAGTAATTTAAATTGTCTAGTTCCTTTCTTCTTAGTTTATTCTAAAGTATTAAATATACGCTGTTCAGTAGAAACCTTAAGAACCACTGAAAAACTATTTTTCCGTATTTTTTCTGTATACATATCTTTCTAGTTTTTTTTTATTATTAAGGACATGAATTTATAAATTAATAATTATCTGCATTATTATCAGAAAACTTTTGCAAAAATTCTGTTAAATATATAATATATACGTTCTAAATATTTAAGTTTAGAAGGGCAAAGGGCTGCAATAAAGAAAATCCAACAAAAAAACTTCGTTTAATATTTATGATTTTAATGAAGGGGTAGTGTATAGGGATATGGGCAGTTTTCATTTTAATTCAAAACTGAACTGAAAAAACAGTCGTTTTAAAAAATGAAAAACGAAGTAAAGGCTACTTTAATTCACCGTTTTGTTTACAACCTATAATGTCAATCTTAAAGTCCCAATTCAAGGACTATTCATCATTTTGTATTTTCTGAAAGTGTTGTGATGGTTCTGGTCAGAGTCATGTTCGCAATGTGCCCCAGTGGCCAGGGCTGGGCACGTTCCGACCATTTTGAGATTGTTTCATTCTGTTCTAGAACAAGGGCCTTCAGCCAGATGGTTCAGTTCTTGTTCCTTTTTTCCCAATCGTTCCGTTCTCGTTCTGTTCCATCTCGTTCCGTTCCGTTCTTAGTCAAAGAACTTGTCCAAGACAGATGTTTTCTAGAAAAGAGGTTGTTAAAAAAGTAAAAAATGACGATGTTATAATAAAAAGTTTATCACGGTCGAATATATACTTTAAATTATTTGTTTTAAATTCAGGGTTAAAAGGATAAGCTTAGATCATTTCTGGGCCGAGCTAAATATATTTTTTGTAAAGCTGGGGGAGGGGCGGGGGTCATAAAATCCTTAAACTGTATGATAGAGTGTAATTGCAGAAAACCTGGTTTATCTTTATAAAGGGTTGTAGAATTTGTAGATTTTTAAAAAATAATTAAGGTTCATAATCAATATTTCAATAATATCAAAAAGATATATAAACAAATTAAAGAAAACAATTTCTTTAAAGCTTAATCTCCCCTCCCTTATGGGAGAGGAAGGCTGGGGAGGCCGGAGGAAGGGGGGGCGGGTTTAGAGTGGTGGGGGGTCAGATGATCGAATCAAAAAAATATTTTTATTATGATTTAGCATACATTCCTGATTTAAAATGCGTTCCTGACTTCGAAGGTGTTCTTGATAATAAGAACGCATTCCTGATTTTAAATGTTCTTTTAAGCTAATATCCATTCCGTTCCAATATTTTTAAGAACACGTTCTTTGCGTTCAGTTCTTTTTTCGGAATGATGGGATCGTTCTTGATAGTTTCCTTTGTTCTTGTGAAAGAACGATTCCCAGCCCTACTAGTGGCAGTGCTCTTAATGTCAAAAGAAAGAGGTTCTTCCAAGCTCGGGTAAACGTCGATAGTTAAGATGTTTCAGGCGTACTTTATGATGGTTTGAGATTTTCTATCAAGGTGCTCTAGATGGAGTTACCAGTTCAGTTCTGCAGTTAACAGATTTTTATTTAAAATCTAAATATTTTGGGTGAAAATAAAAAGGGTAGTTTTTTCATTGTTTTGTATTAGCTTTTTCAAAATATCACAACAATATCATTTCGTTAGTTTTGAAAATATTAAACAAAAAAAGATGCTTGTCAATAGGTAATTTTATCATTTAAAGATAAACACTCGTTCAAATTTCAGAAAGTGTTTGCAAAATTGAATTTATATTTCTAGTATGTTGAATTTATTGAATTTATACACATAAACATAAACATAAACATAGCTGAATAGAAAACTAAAGTATCTTTTTCTGCTATATGCAAATAAAGAAGAAATGTATTTCTAATAAAGGGGAGAAATGGGATAGAGGAGCGTAAAAAGCAAGAAAAGGGGTCTCAAGTTTAAACCTAGATAAATATATATATAAATGTAGCAAATACAGAGGCCTCATAGTAAATTACATTGTACATTGTTGATATAGCTTAATGTGCACTTTAGTAAATATGTAAATCATGTATTGCGATTAACCCAATCAATATACGTAGATATGTATAACCTTGTCATACCTATATTGTGATGACATTGATAGCATAACCAGATCGTGCCCGTTGGTAGTGTCTTTAATAGATTAATTGCTAGTGTCCGTGTAGACATCGATTGCGCCCAGTGGTAGTGGCATTGATAGTTCACGGAAAAGTGGGCCGTGTGTTGACATTGATATAGTCAAGAGAATCCAAGTTGCACCTGGATAGATAGGAGTCGGAGAGCAGTTCATGGAGTAGGGAATTTACGACATAAATAGAAATTACATATTTTCAGTTCACAAATATTCGTTTTTTAGATACAAGTTTTCTTCTTTACCAAATTGCCCATTTTATAAATAGATATAGATATAAAAGGGAATATAAGCGTAACTTCAAGCAACCCTTCACACAAAGATAGCAACGCCCGATTTACAACGGTACCCTTGATACCTTAATCTGTTGAAAATGTCGTTGTTTTTCTTAGTCCATAATTAAGTATTTACCTCAGATTCCGTTGTTTCTTATCGGGAAGAAATACGCAAATCACTTTTGAAGTAGAGTTTCCATCGAAATTTTGGTTGAACGAAATTCGCAAAAATGAATGAACGAAATTCGGTCATTTTCGTTCTAAATTTTCGCGAGTATCGATGCATTTTTGACGAAGTTTTCGACCTTATTTTCGCGAAAATTTTAATATTTAAGAAAAAATAATTTTGAGAGGGGGAGGGCAATTAGACTTACTTTTCTCGGTGGGGTGACATCTTCTATATTTTAAGAAGGAGGATTAACAATTTACCCCCCTTTATTCCCCATTACTTCGCCTCATGATAGTGAACGAAGGAGTCAGTGAAAGTTGTAAGAAAAGGATTAGTCTAAATTAAAGTGACTTTTCTCCTCGTTACGAACTAAAGAAAATGGATCTGTTAAAAAGCTTCTTAGAGTAATCTTACTAAAACAAATTGGTCCTTTTCTTAGCATTAAAATACAGTTTCTTTTCAACACTTTAATTACCATGCTTTATTTGCACTTTGCAGTAATACTTTTTAACTATACGTTCTTTAGTAAAATATTTTATTCTCTCTCTTGAAAAAGCTCCTGTTAATGTAATTTCAAGGGACCTCAATTTCATGAGGATAATGCCTGATTCACCTTTTTATTTAATAATGTTGAAGATATACTTAGATTTCTAACTTAAAAGGTTCTCGATTCCCTTCATTGTTTGTGTAACAGAATTCCGCAAGTCACTTTTATATACGCCTGCAATTGAAAGTGATAAGTTGTCAAAGCTTAAAACATAGCTTGTTCATTCTTGATAGGACAAGGATTTCCAGGGTACCCATGTAAATCGGACAAGGATTTCCAAGGTACCCATGTGAATCGGACAAGGATTTCCATGGTACCCATGTGAATCGGACAAGGATTTCTAGGGTACTCATGTGAATCGCACAAGGATTTCTAGGGTACTCATGTGAATCGGACAAGGATTTTCAGGGTACCCATGTAAATCGGACAAGGATTTCTAGGGTACCCATGTGAATCGGACAAGGATTTCCATGGTACCCATGTGAATCGGACAAGGATTTCCAGGGTACCCATGTGAATCGGACAAGGATTTCCATGGTACCCATGTGAATCGGACAAGGATTTCCAAGGTACCCATGTGAATCGGACAAGGATTTTCAGGGTACCCATGTGAATCGGACAAGGATTTTCAGGGCTCCCATGTGAATCGGACAAGGATTTTCAGGGCTCCCATGTGAATCGGACAAGAATTTCAGGGCTCCCATGTGAATCGGACAAGGATTTTCAGGGTACCCATGTGAATCGGACATGCCACTCTAAAAAAGAAGGTCCATTGAAATAACGATTACAGTTTATATAATTAATTTTGTCAACAAATCTTTTTATAAGATCTATTTTTTATTGTTATAATACTTTATTCAATAAACCAGCTCTTTCTTAACTCTGTCTTAACGTCTTGTAATTTTATCTTATTACGATTCTTACTAAACTTTTTATCTTTTTTAAAAATTATTTTCTTTTCAGAATACAATTCTTCTTTAATGCTCTGACATGCTTTATCTCTGTAATCGTCTCTCTGGAATATTTTTTTTTCTAATCCATGATTTTACAATTATTTGCTGCAATGCTTCAAACTTTGGATGCTTTGAACGTGTAATTTGAAAGTGTAATTTGAAAGCATCAAACACAACATTTGAAAACATAAAAAGTAAAAAGCAAATCAAATTTGATTCCTTACTCACTCTTTTTGAGAAAATATTAACTTTCTGGTCAAATTATGACTGAATGCATGAGCTAAGAATTAGGAAGCATTTCCTCAAATATTTCCTCATCAGTTGTAAGAAAAATAAGATGAAAGAAATCCTTCATTTTTCTGGTCAAAAATCATTATTGATGCTTTTAATAAAAACCTTAGAAAGGGCTAGTTTTGGGAAGAGAGTAAGATGATGCAATACCCCCCTCCCCCCTCCCTTTTTTTTGGATTTATTAATAGTTTGCTGAAAATGTCCTCAAATTAGAAGTTAATTAACTCTAAGTCACTTTTCTAAGTCTGTACTGGGAAATTTGAATCTTAATATGAACAGAAAAACATTGATATGGAATGCTTACTTTGAATAAGCAACACACATTGTGACTAAGAATAGCGACTTAGAATCTGTCTTGAACAGCTGAACATTATCAAGCCAAAAAGAAGAACTGAGATATGTTTGTGACTCAAGTTACAATGATGTATTTAAACATTTAACGTCACAATTGTATCAAAGTCATACTCTTAAAAAAAATTGAACCAGAAAAATGCAGCTTAGAAATTATTGTGACTTATAATTTGAGACTTAGAAAGTGTCCTAGACATAAATTAGTCTCCAAAAACAGGCTTAGACATATTTGTGACTTTTGCTTGTTACTAAGAATGTGTTAGACATAGCTAAGACTTACAAAACATAACTTAGGTATAGTTTTGTCTCAGTGTTGTGGTTTAGAAAGTGTCTTGGACATAATTGGGTCTGAAAAGTATATGGCTGTGAAGTAATTGCGACTTAGAACTGTGACAAGCAATGTTGTTGTCGCTAAGGAACAAGATTCTAACGATGAACAGATAGACAAAGGAATAACCCTCAAATCAAAATCGATAATGCAGAAAACTCTTTATTTCCTAAAAAAAATGAAATGAATAATGATAAATAATTATTACATGGTTTACAAATTTATAATGAAAAGATTCTTACGATATCTATTTGCTTATTTGTGGGTTAACTGTCGGAGAGTCCTAAGACGCTTTTTATACATTAAAACTTCTGAAAGGAGTGACAATTAAATGTTAAAAAAAGTCACTAATTCTTTATATGAAAATATTCTTGCCTAACTTTAAGTGTTTCACAATTAATAAAAGCGTTTATACTCCGTTGTCGGAGAACAAAGAGAAGCGGGCTGAAATTGTTTGGTTTGGTTTCGTCTCCGAGAGAAGCTTTAGGTTGAAGACGACATTACATAGAGGGGGGGGGGGTCTTAATGTTAATGTTTGAAAAATGTGTATTTTACATGATTGAGTCCAAAATAAGTGTCTTAGACATGATTGGGTGGGAAGACAACATTTAAGCAACCTTATGCAATTTAATGTTGTTTTCAAGCAAATAGTTTTACCAGTAGAATGAAAATCAACTTATTAAGTGAATTGGGTCTGTGTTAACTGCACAATTGCATTTGTTCATTGGACTATTTAAAATCATAACTTGCGTCCAAAAATTGTCTTCATATTCCACAGTATTTAGGGTCTTACTTTAACTTCAAGCAAAAGCTTAAAGAAACCAGAAGTTTAAAAAGTGTTGTAGATTTATGACATGTATTGTATGCATTGTAAAGCAAATTCATAAAAAACAGTCATAATGTAAAAAATCTAAAATAATTATCGCACAAAAGTATTAACTTAATTTTTCACTTGGTGTTATTACAGCATAGTTATGGTTTTCATAGAATCTCCATGCTTGGCTGAACAGTTTGTCTTGCTAAACATCAACCACACTGCATTCCCACATAACCTCAACTTCAAATGTTGATTATGGTTATATTCTCTCTGTATTCAGATTTACACCTGAAATAAAAAGAATCTTAATATCTTATAGAAAAGTATAGAAGAGTAAAAAAGTAGAGAATAACAGAGTAGAAAGAGTAGAAAGAGTAGAAAGAGTAGAAAGAGTAGAAAGAGTAGAAAGAGTAGAAGGAGTATAGAAAGAGTAGAAAGAGTAAAAAGATTAGAAAGAAAATAAGGAAACCCAATAAGTACAATTGTACAATTAGTACAAAAAATAAAAAATACTATCTGTAAAAATATACCTGCTCAATTCAGTTAACTTTAATTATACAGAGCGTCCCATATCATATTAGATTATCTTCAATCTTTAACACCAAAATAAATCCTTAATACTCGAAAAACTTATCGTTTTTTGCAAGAAAATTCTTATATAAGCCTTATTTTATTTTTCAAACTGATTCATTCTAATTAAATTTTCTGATTAGTCCCGAAAATCGTAATTTAGACCCGTTCTCGGTCTGATATGATGTGGGACACCCTGTATGTGGAGACAAGGAGGAGGGGGGGCACCCATATAAAAATACTTTCAAATCTCGCCTAATTTGCCCTTAACTAAAAAAGTTTTATTAAAAAGCTTTTATATACTGCCTTCAGTGTAAATATATATTTGATATCATTATTTATACATATAAAAAATTATACAATATATGTATCGTAATTCTTTTAAAATATAGATATTTTTTAAGAAACGTTTCTATCTCTATTTTTCACCCATTAAAGCTAACACCACAGTATTAAGAGGAATGTTTATATAATGGAGGGGTGAATCGTTTAGGAAGTGCAGAGCATAAATTTATGTTAGAAAATCACAAGAATATGGAATAAATTATTATATTTTTATTTCATAAAATAATTTGCATTGTTAAATTTGAATTTAAAGGGTTGAATTTCAAAAATGGCTGGAAAACTGACTGTTTAATGACATCCCATGGACATCACATAACTTAAAAAATTTAATTTAATTTTAATTTAATACAGAGAGCAAAATAATATCATTTAAAATAACGATAATGTAATGAAAGCAAACATTTTGTGTTAAACAATCTTAAAATTAAACGTCAGTCCAGAGTAAAACTGTAGATCGATGAACCCCAAGGTCAGAAAACACTTCCAGCTGTCAGTTTCTTCTAGGTCGGATGAGTGAAAAAAACCGGCGTCGTTCCTAACTTGGCGGAGGGGGGGATAGATAAAACTCCTAAGAATGCGCGAATACCGGATAATATTTCTTTAATTCTCTCTCTCTATGACAGCTTGCCATGACAGCTTGTTTCTATAGATAGTTTGATTTTAATTTGATACGAATGTTAATGATTTATATTAT